>NC_048218.1:77525695-77691140 GCF_002007445.2 Ailuropoda melanoleuca
GTGAGATGGATCCCTGCCTCAGGCTCTGTGCTGGGCATGGAGCCTGCTTAAGATTCTCTCTCTCCTTCTGCCCCTCCTGGTCCCCACCCTGCCCTCTAAAAACTAAAAATAAATTTAAAAAAAAAGTTTGTTTTTTTAAGTTTCTTTTTTTTTTTAAAGATTTTATTTATTTATTTGATAGAGATAGAGACAGCCAGCGAGAGAGGGAACACAAGCAGGGGGAGTGGGAGAGGAAGAAGCAGGCTCCTAGCAGAGGAGCCTGATGTGGGGCTCGATCCCATAACGCCGGGATCACGCCCTGAGCCGAAGGCAGACACCCAACCACTGTGCCACCCAGGCGCCCCTGTTTTTTTAAGTTTCTATGTGATACTTGCTTGTTATAGGAGATTGTTGTATTTCCCTCTTTCCCCACATTTTGGAAGCATTCTTTCCTGTAGATCCCCCAACAAAAGTGATTCAGGTGGGACAAAATCCATGCACACAGTTCCCCCCACTCCTCCATTACTAGCAACAGAAGTGGGCGTGTGCTTATTAGAACAAGGTAGCCATGTGGCCTAGGGAGGGTAATCACAAACTTCAGGGCTTTCTGTTCTTGTTTTAACTGAAATGTCGTTGGCACACAATGTTACATTAGTTTGAGGGGTCAGGCATAGTGATTCCACAACGCTCTGTGTTACACTGGGCTCACTATGAGTGTAGCTCCCATCTGTCAGCATGCAACAGTACGACCATACCATTGACTCTCTTCCCTATGCTGTGCCTTTCATCCCATGACTTACTCATTCTGTAACTGGAAGGCTGTCCCTCGCACTCCCTTTCCCTCATTTTGCCCATCCTCCCACCCCCTTCCCTCCGGCAACCACCAGTTGGTCCTATGGAGGGTTTGACATACAGACATCAGAAGAGTGAGAATTTCTTTAGTTCTGGGAGACAGAGCTATGAGAATGACAGAAGTAGAGATCTTTTTCAGCTGTCTTCTCTGGTCTCACAAAAGAAGCCATGTGTATCAAGGAAAAATGTTATTGATACACTGAAAGCCACAGAGATGAGATGAAACTAGAGGACAGTTAGACTCATCACCATGTCATTGGAGGCCCCGGATCCGGACTGAAGTGTGCTGTATCCCCGGGATTTTTGGTTACTTGATTGACACATTTTTATTTTTGCTCATACTGGTTGGAGTTGGGTTTCTGTTACTTAGAACTGAGAGTCAACAATAAAACAGAAAAGTATAAAAGGGAAAAATAAGTACTGTTAATTCCACCACCAAAGACTACTGGATTTTTGTAGTATTTTTATGCCAATCATTTTCTATACA
This sequence comes from Ailuropoda melanoleuca, assembly GCF_002007445.2. Taxonomy (NCBI): domain Eukaryota; kingdom Metazoa; phylum Chordata; class Mammalia; order Carnivora; family Ursidae; genus Ailuropoda; species Ailuropoda melanoleuca. The sequence goes on from NC_048218.1 coordinate 77,527,014, forward strand.
TACTAATAATCATCTACCACGATTCTATACCCTTTTTTTAAAACTTAACATAATTATGGAAGTATTTCTTGGCTAATTCAAGATTATTTGCAAATACCATTTTTCATGGATATCTCATCATGCAACCATGCTATAATTATAACCGTCTCTCCTTTATTGGATACTTCACTTGTTTCCAGTTTTTCCCATTATGAATTATACTACAATAAATACCTTTGTACCCAGAGATTTTTTCCTGCATTTAGAATTATTTCCTTCATATATACTCTCAGGAATTCAATTACTGTGCTAAACATATGAACATTTTAAATGTCCGTGATAAAATGTGACAAATTTATATCCAAAGAATTATATAATTTATTTTTAAAGATTTTATTTATTTATTTGACAGAGATAGAGACAGCCAGCGAGAGAGGGAACACAAGCAGGGGGAGTGGGAGAGGAAGAAGCAGGCTCATAGCGGAGGAGCCTGATGTGGGGCTCGATCCCATAACGCTGGGATCACGCCCTGAGCTGAAGGCAGACGCTTAACCGCTGTGCCACCCAGGCGCCCCAAAGAATTATATAATTAATAACATCAGCAAAAGTGCATGAAGATGACAAATTCATGACCACATTAAATATTCCCACTTAAAACGATCTTCATTAGTTGTATGTTTGAAAATGACATGGCATAACTTTGTTGTTTTAATTTGTATTTATTAGAGAGAAATGCATTTGCATAAACTTATTAGTCATTTATTTTTTTTTCCTTTTTGTTGCTTGTCTCTTCATGTCCCTACCCACGTGTTGACTGAGGATGTTGTATTTTTCTTACCAATTTGACCTCTCTCTCTTCTTTTTTTAAGTCTGTTTATTTATTTTTTATTTTATTTTATTTATTATTTATTTTTACTCTACGCCCAACATGGGGCTTGAAGTCACAGCCCAGAGATCAGGAGTTGAGCGCCCTGCTGACTGAGCCAATCAAGCACCCCTGTTCCTCGCATTTCAAACTCAAGAGTCTCCTCTCTCCATTTAGAGTCTTGGCAGCCACTTTCATATACTTTTAGTGTATTTTAATAGTTTTATTTGTACTCTAAGTTCATGTAACTATCTAATCTATGTGCAAACTTTTTCAAGCATATATGAGGAAAAGGCCACGATTTTTCCTTTGTTCCAAACAACTGAAATGCACAAGTGTTCTTTGATCATGTATTAAACTTTCACATATCTTAGGGTCTAATTCTGGGCGATCTTATCTTCCATTAACCTGTCTCTTCTTATGCCAAGAATACTCTGCTTTAATTGCTATAATTTTGTAATGTGCTCTGACAACTAGTAAGTCTAACTGCCTTTCTCACTTGTAAGTTTTTATTTTTAAAATTTTATTCTTATATCGTCTCATCTGTTTGCTCTTTCCAATGATCACCACAAAAGGAAAAAAACTAACACCTCTGAAAATTCACCAGCAGCAACAAAATAAGAAAAGGGGTAAAACTACAAGTCAGAAACTTCAAAATGTGGCTATTGAGGAAAGAAACGAAAAATTCTGTCAGACCAAGGCCTGGCTTCTAATCCCACTGTAGCCTTCTACCCACCATGACAGTCCTGAGGAGAGAAGGGCATTGGACAAATTCCTGAGAGTTCTTACTAATACAGCCCAACCCGGAGGAAAACAGCCTCAGAGGCAAGTAAGCAGCCCAAGGAAACACTCATCAGAGTAAAGGCCCCAACTTCAGCTCTTGGTGGACACAGGAAAAGCCCCAGGAAACTATCAGGAACCCAGAGGGATTCTACCATGAGGACAGGATGCATGGCCAACGTGGTAGATTAAGTCCTGGTACCAGATATTTAACATCATTCCAGAAGAAAGACTCAAACCCAGGTTACTCAACACAGGCTGCATACAGCCCCAGCAGAGTGCTGCTCCTATCCGTTCTGTCCTCAGTCCCAGAAGAGTGGATAGAACGCAAGACTCTAGCCCCATCCTGTAGCCTCAAGGGGAGACACGCATGACAGGGATGGCAGTCGTGGAGAACTCATCTTCACCGTCTCAGGGAAAGCTGACAGTCTGGAAATTGCTGCCCGTATTCAACACAAACAAGCTAGAATTAATCAGGTAGTCATCAAGCACCGTGCGCCAAAGAGCAGCCAAGAACCCAGGCTGGGAGAGAAAAATATAAGCCAACCAAAATTTTTAAAAAATAAATAAATTCTTGGGGCGCCTGGGTGGCATAGTGGTTAAGCGTCTGCCTTCGGCTCAGGGCGTGATCCCGGCGTTCCGGGATCGAGCCCCACATCAGGCTCCTCCGCTAGGAGCCTGCTCTTTCCTCTCCCACTCCCCCTCCTTGTGTTCCCTCTCTCGCTGGCTGTCTCTATCTCTGTTGAATAAATAAATAAAATCTTTTAATAAATAAACAAATAAATAAATAAATAAATAAAATTCTTCCTGGGGCACCTGGTGGCTCAGTCAGTGAAGCATCTGCCTTTAGCTCAGGTCATGATCTCGGAGTCCTGGGATCGAGCCCCACCTTGAGCTCCCTGCTCAGCAGAGAGTCAGCTTCTCCCTCTGCCTCTGCTCCCCGACTCGTGCTCTCTTCCTGTCTCTTTCTCTCAACTAAATAAATAAAATCTTAAAAAATAAATACTTCCCAAGAGTGTATGTTCTATGGAAGGCTGTGATGAAAACTTGAATAAGAGGGAGCTCAATGACAAGAGGATAGAGCAACAGAACTTCCAGAACATTGTTAAGGAGGAAGGAAAAGTAGTTGGCCTTGCTTTGTACCCAATTCTGATAAGGACACACTTGGTGTGCATTGTTTATTATAACGCTAGACACTATTTAGAATTTGTTGTTCTTCATCATGTTAAGGAAATAGCATTCTATTTCTAATTCATAAAATGTTTCAGTAGCAAATTGTTGAACACTGACTCAATCTATTTCAGCTGGCATAAACAAACTATTTTGCAAGGTCCTTTTTTTCCTTGTACCACACTTACAAAGAACCTCAGTGCGGTCCTCAGAACTTGTCCACATGAATGATGAGTGAGACATTTCATCATATTTCCTTTTAACAACCAGACCTTCTGTCATGCAGCAAATTTAATGACTCATTTTACAAAGGCAAGTTTTTCCACTATTAGGATTTACAGGCTTGCTAACATTAGAGCTTCAGGTTGTGTTAATGCCCTATCCTCCAAATGTCTTAAACCTAGAAAGAAGGAAAGACTGGTGGGATTGGGGTTCATTCTTTCTACAAACGTGAACTTTGGTTAGGCACCTCTGAGTACAAATCCTTGCTCTACAATTTTCTAGTCGTGGCTTGGAACGGCAACTTTGTTTGGGTCTATGATATTTAATTTACAGGGAGTTGCAAGAATTAAATAAAATAATGCATTTCAAGCAGGTACCTCAAATGATTATTTATACTATTATCATTGTTATTTTTTTAAAAAAATTATTCTGTGCCTGGAACATAATAGATACTCAATAAATAGTTATTAAATGAATAAATACCTCTATAAAAAATTCAGAGATGAAATAGAAAGTCTATGCCCACGAGAGATTTGCCAGCTAGGAAATTAATTGCAAATAAAATAAATCTAAATAAAACTGGAGTTCTAGGTTTGATTTCATGGGGCCTAATGACTTCTTTTTTTTTTTCTGAAAACAAAAATGTTTATTTTATATTCCAGTCTAGTGACTTAATTCTGTTACCCTGTTACTAACTGTTCTTCCTAACTAGATCTCAGCCTGGTTCCTGAGCACATTCGCAAACTAATTCCTGACCCCTTGTACTCTTTGGATGCAAATAACGGAAGTCAACTCAAGATAGCTTAAGAGAAAAGGGGAAATTGTACAAAAATCTATGAACTGGTGTCTCATGGGACCAATGGCAGGGATATAGCTGAGTGTCAAGAAGGAATGGAACCAAAGAATGGAAAGCTTCTGGGAACGGGAATTCTCTCTCTTTCTCTCTCCTTTCGACTTTCAGTTCTGTTTCTCTCTGACTGTTTCTTTCCCCAAGATGAGCCTCTTCTCTCTCTAGACTGCATGGTAGAAGGTGGCCATCTGTGAGTCTTGAATCTACATGTTTTTCATCCATCCTAATTCATATTTCTAGAGGTACTCTGGTTGGCCTGGCTTAGATTAAGTACCTGCCCTCATCCATTCAACGGCCTCTAGAAGAAAGGGATCAGAATGGACCACCTTCCTTGCTTGAAGTGAAGGGCCAGGGGGTGGCCCACCTTGAGTGGAGAAATGGCAGAACACCCAGCAGGTGTAAACGACACCTAGCCCCTGCCACATGCTGACCCTTAACCTGTCACAACCCTAACTCTAACCATAAACTGAACTGTACATTAACCGTAATCTGGCCCGGGAATTCCACTTACACTGATATTGTGAGACACACATAAATGAGAAAGTGAAGAGATCTTGCTTCACTTACTTTTGGGAAAATGTGGTTTTTACATAGCGAATTTTATTCAAAATCATGTTTACTTACTGAAAATACCTGAGCAAAAACTAAAAGAGTAAAGGAAAATATCCAGTTCTTTCTAAACATTCTTAAAATCTTGGCTATTTCCAAACATTCCTAAGTAAAACACTATATAGAATAAAATTTCTGAATTTGGAGGTAAATATTTCTGCTTTGGTCCCTGTTGGTAGAGTCATGCTGACTTCTTTAATCTCTGCACAGCATGTCACGTATTCTCATCAACCACTCCATGCACACTAAAATTCAGAGGCTGAGATTACAATCAAGACCTTACTTGGCCCCAGCCTCCCTTGGTCAGAGTTTTTGGTAACTTCCATGTTCTCTTTAACAAGGGTTTAACTCACGATTGGACTTATTTTCTTTGACCTCCATCAACTTCAGGGTAAATTACATTTGGGGTTCCTAATATCTCTTAATCCCTTCTCCTTTTCCTTCTTCAAGAATATCACAGGACATGGGACGCCTGGGTGGTGCAGTCGTTAAACGTCTGCCTTTGGCTCATGGCGTGATCCTGGAGTTCTGGGATCAAGCCCCACGTTGGGCTTTTCCGCTGGGAGCCTGCTTCTTCCTCTCCCACTCCCCCTGCTTGTGTTCCCTCTCTCGCTGGCTGTCTCTCTCTTGTCAAATAAATAAATACTAAAAAAAAAAAAAAGAATATCACAGGACATAAGATGTCCAGTGCCAGCCAAGGTGCAATGAGCAACAACAGTCTATCTTTCCCACTGATTACAAATGAAACTTCTAGACAAAACGCAAAAACCAAATATCTAAAATACCCCAATTGTACACATGCATGGCAGACCCACAGAAATGTAGCAAAGCTTCAAGAACTGAACTACCAAAGTCCCAGACTGAACGCAGAGGTGTGCATGTGACAGATCGACCCAAATACCATAGCAAAGGTTTGAAAACTGAGCTGACATTGGAACCACCACCCACAAAAGGTGAGATACAACTTGTAGTCTGGACCTAAGCCAACTGATTGCCTGCTAACACAAGCAAACAAAAAAATCAACATTCTCTGGAGGATTTTAACAGAGCCCAGAATCTCCTAACGTAATATTCAAAATGTTATGGATACAATTCAAAATTACTGAATGCACGAAGAACCAGAAAAGTCTGACCGGTACTCAGGAGAAAAGGTAATCAACAGATGACCCCAATTGGAATTACCAGACACAGATTTTATAACACCCATTATAACCATGAGATAAAGATGAAAATTCTTGAAATAAATGAAAGGATAAAGTTCTTAGCAGAGAAAGAAAAACAATTTTTTAAGCTAAATGGAAAATATTAAACTAGAGGATACAATATCTGAAATTCACAGTTCTACCAGAGGTGCTCAATAGCAGAATGGAGACGACAGAGCAAAGAAAACCTGAAGATAAATCAAGAGAAATTATACAGGGACGCCTGGGTGGCTCAGTTGGTTAAGCATCTGCCTTCAGCTCAGGTCATGATCCCAGGGTCCTGGGATTGGGTTCCCTGCTTGGTGAGGAGCCTGCTTCTCCCTCTCCGTCTGCCACGCCCCCTGCTTGTGCTTGCTCTCTCTCTCCCTGTCAAATAAATAAATAAAATATTTTTTAAAGAGAGAGAGAGTGGGGTGCCTGGGATTGAGCCCCACATCAGGCTCCTTGCTCAGCAGGGAGTCTGCTTCTCCCTCTGCCTGCTGCTTCCCGTGCTTGTGCGCTCTCAATCTCTCCCCCCCAACCCATGTCAAATAAACAAATAAAACCTTTTTAAAAAAGAGAGAGAGAGGGAGAAATTATACAATAAGAAGAACAGAGAGAAAAAGATTGAAAAAAATTAATGTAACCTTAGGCACTTGTCAATCTAACATTCATGTCATTGGAATCTCAGAAAAAGAGAGAGCTTGAGTCAGAATATGTGTTTGAAGAAATAATGGCAGAAAACATTCTATATTTGGTGAAAGGAATCTATTTACATTTTCAAGAAGCACAATGAATCCCATCAGGTTAAGTTAAAAAAAAAAAAAAACAACAACAACGGGGCGCCTGGGTGGCGCAGTCCTTAAGCAGTTGCCTTCGGCTCAGGGCATGATCCTGGTGTCCTGGGATCGAGCCCCACATCAGGCTCCTCCACTAAGAGCCTGCTTCTTCCTCTCCCACTCCCCCTGCTTGTGTTCCCTGTCTCTCTGGCTGTCTCTATCTCTGTCGAATAAATAAAATCTTTAAAAAAAAAAAAACCAACCCAGATAGATCATAATCAAACTGTTGAAGACCTAAAGGTAAAGAAAACATCTTAAAAGTACCTGGAAGCAAAAGATGATAAATTACACGTAAGAGAAACTATGACTACTTCATATCAGAAAACTCGGAGTCCTGAAGACAGTGACAGAATATCTTCAAAGTGCTAGAAGAAAAATTAATAAATAAATAATCATAAAAAGTACTGGAAGGGCGCCTGGCTGGCTCAGTCAGTAAAGCACGCCACTCTTGATCTTAAGGGTCAAGCCCCATGTTGGGTGTAAAAGATTACTTAAGAATAAAAAGTACTAGAAGGAAAGAACTGTTCTATGGCTAGCAAAAATATCCTTCAAGAACGTAGGCAGAATAAAGGTATTCTCAGATGAGGGAAAACTAAGAGAATTCATCACTTGCAGACTTGCTCTGAAAGAAATGGCAAAGAAAGTTTTTGGGGATGAGGGGTAATTCTACCAGAGGGAAACAGAACTTTAGGAATGAAAAAAGAACAAGAGAAATGATGAATATCTAGATAAAATATCTAATATCTAGAGTATTTGGGGCCTCTTAAATTCTTGAAAATATGGAGGACTGTTGAAAGCAAAAATTATAACATTGTCTGTAATGTTCCAATGGATATAGATGTAATATACACACCAACCACAACATAAAGGGATCAGGACACAAAACCTTATTTGATTATAAGGCATGCATATTTTATTTGAAATGGTAAAATATTAATTCTAAGTATACTGTTAAAAGTTAGGTATACACATTGTAATTCCTAGAGTAACTATTAAAATATACCAAGACATAGCCAAAAATTCAATAAATAAATTAAGATAAAGCACTATGAAATATTCAAGTAATAAAAAAGTTAGGAAAGATAATAAAAGAGCATATAATACATATAATATACGAAGTACCTGTTAGTCGACTGTGCTGTCATTAAGGTTTCTGGTCAACAGCAGACAAGTTTTTGGAGAGTCAAAAGTTACACACAGATTTTTGACTATGTGGAGGGTTGGTGCCCCGGAACCCCACATTATTCAAGAGTCAATTGTATAGATAGAGTTAAAGCAACACGGTGGGGAAAGATACACCATGCAAACAATAATCAAAAGAAAGCTAGAATGCCTGTATTACTTTCAGACAAAGTAGACTTCAGAATAGGGCAAATCAGTGGAGAGAAAGAAAGATTTTATATAATGATAAAAGAGTAAACTCACTGAGAAGACATAATATTAAATGAGTATGTACTTAACAGGAGAACTCCAAAATACAGGGAGCAAAAGCTGACAGAACTGAAGAGAAATAAAGAAATGCGTAGTTATATTTGAAGATATGATGAGGCCATGAGGATATCATGAGACCATTAATCCTAAAATCTTGGCCACAGTTCCTCTCAGGAGGGGCTATGCAGATTGGTTCTCTCTGTTTCCACAAAGAATTGGCCCTGCTCCAGAGAGCTTAAAGTGAGAGTGACTCCACGTTCTGTGCTGTGAAGATCCCACCCTACCCAGATATGGGGCTGCGAGAATGACCGGACATCAGCTATGTGTTGAAATTTTAGAGAAAACCAGTAGTAATCTTCCAGCAATATCTCTCTGAGAAACCTAAGCAAATTCAAACATAACATTAAGAGATAATGGGGGACGGGTGTTTTCACATTCATCATCCACTCTCCCACTTCTGGTAACTGTGTCCAGTTTTATGTTAGAAAATATACCTTTTCTTCAGCTTGAGCCATAATCAACTTAAGTCAGTAAGTATAGTCCATCCTCCTGACTGAGGTAATTGGTCAGAGATGGGCATACAACCTAGTGAGAGCCAATGAGATGCAAGGATATACTTGCTGGGGCTTCTGGAAAAGAGAACTTCCACTCTCCTCCAAGGGAACCGCCAGAAAAGAGGATGTCCCTTTAGCCAGATGATGTGGTGAGAGGATACCAGAGCTGGCAGGCTGCCGGTCATTCTATTTGATATCATGACCAAAAACCTAGCAGTATACTGTGTGGAGCCTGAGTGTTAAGCCTACATGGTTGAAGGCAGACTGGAAGGACAGATAGAAAAGGGTCTTTGATATCTCTTGAGCCTCTGGTTCAAGCCTTACCTGACGACAGGATAGCTGCTCTGGTCCTTTCATCATGCAAGGGAATGCTTTTTTTTTTTCTTTTTTCCTCTCAAGTGAGAGTTGGGTTTTCTGTCATTCATAACATAGAGTCCTAACACGCAATTTATCCCTTCAGCCCTCTCTAAACCCCATGTCTTTCTCCAAAAAATGAAAACAAAAGGCATGTGATTCAAGTGGTTCTCCTTTTAATGCTGAATAGTATCTTTACTTGTAGAAAATGATGAAGTACAAATACTTTAAAAGACGAAGCTTGGTATGTAGAAATAATAGTCACTTAATGATGAGCAATACACACACAGAAGGGAATCATTCAGAATTTAAACCTGAGAGCAAAAGAAAAAAGCTTCCCATTTCTGTTTATATAGAATGCTAGTAACTCAGCTTTTGCTAAAAACTTTGAAAAGCGTTACTCAAGCTATTGCCTGCTGGGAGGATATTTACCACCATCAACCTCCTATACTTCTTTATTTTTTTGGAGAAATATTTGACAGCTAAAAATTGTGTCTGTTTAGATGTACAGTGTAATGATTTGCTGTAGATAAACATGGTGAAATAGTCACAATCAAGCCAGTTCACACATCCATCACCTCAGAGAGTTCTTTCCTTTTTCTTCTCCTTTTTTTGATTCTTAAAGAACAAGAATAGATTCAGAAGGCCCAGGTCTTTCCAGACCCTGTCGGTACTCAAGGAAAGAATGGTTTCCAAATTCCTTTGTGGTTTTTGCATTGCCAGCTCCTTCAGGAAAAATTCTTTTAAGTATTCTGGAAAGCACAGTCATCCCAAACCTCATGTGAAAAGATTCAAACTATCCAATGGAACAAGGATTAAGTGCTTAAATTCAGGGAGTTCCTAAAATGAAAATGTTTTTGTAGATAAGGATTAGTTTTATGAAGAAACTAAACTGGGGTTCATTCTGGGTAGAGGTGAGATTCAAGAGCTTGGTCCTCATGAGGCATTTATCAAGGACCAGCAAAGGGACTCAGAGGTGAAGGGGGCGCGGTCCTTTTCAGGCAGTTGTCCCTGGCCTGGTAGAAGGATGTCTTTCATACCCAGGACTCTCATCCAGAGTAATACGTAGAGGGGCACAGGGGCACAGTGTGTGAGGAAGGTTTGCGGGAAAGAGCTATCATGTCAGAGAAGCTTCCTGACTAGGTGGTTTTGGGGAACAGGGAGGATTTCAGCATGTAGAGATGGAGGTAGCTTTCTGAGCTGGAGAGAAGAGCGTGAGGAAGACACAGAGAAGCAGAAGTACAGAGTGATTAGTGGTCCAGCTGGGATGGGACCTAGTCATAGAATCACCTTCTCTGAGGGAGCTCTACTGGGGAAAGGCTTAACTCGCCACGAAGACCAACTCAGAGGCCCTCAGTTAACCTGGGTGATAGACCCCTTACCAACAGTCCCAAGAGGCCATGTACTCGTAAAAAAGGGCAGGGTTTCTTGCAGAAGGTCTACAGACCTGGGTTTGACTTCGAACTCTGTCACTTAATACCTGTGTGAGCTTAGGCATTCACCTAACTCTCTCAGGCTCAGGACCCCAGCGTAAAGTGATGAGAATAATATCTTTCCTGTGCACCTCCCAGGATTGGCATGAACATGAAGAAAAACAGTGGACACAGAACAGCACTGTCAAATACCTTCTGGTAGTTCTCTATCTCACCGTATATGTGAAGCACCCCCAGAAATATTATTAACCTTTCATTGCTACTACATAAGAGACCCTTGAGGCCAGGGGCCATGTCTTCTTCAGGAAAGGGAACATAGAATACAATTTTTTGAAAAGATACTTGATGAATGAATGAGTGAATGAATGAATAATGTTCAGAGCCCTCCAACTAGATCACAAAATGAATCTCTTATCTCCACTGAACACCTGTGGACTGCTCTTTCACTTTTGGGTTGTTTGATCTGGTGGAAGCTCGAAGTTAGCTGTGATCAGTTGGTGTCATGGTAGAGAAGGAAGCCTGTAAAGGTGGAGTCATGGACGTTATCTGCGTAGAGCCCGTAAGAGTTCCCATCCCCATACACCTGGAGCCAGACTTGATCGCCCACTTCCAGATGGAGGAGCACAGAGCCAGAGGCCTGGTCCACATTCTTCTCCTGGTACTGGTCATAGGTGAAGAGCATAGCCTTGTCTTTCTTGTAGAGGCTGACCTTGACATCCTTCAGGTAGACCGTGATGTGGTAGGAGAAGTAGTACAGCCCGGGAATGTTGCAGTGGAATTTTCCAGTGCTGCCATCATAGTGGTTTTGCAGATTGTAGAAGATTTTGGTAAAGCGAATGGGAACATTGGGGACAGTGACTCGGCTCTCCAATCCCACACTGAATGCTGACCGGTGCACGTAGGCACTCTCTCCAGGTTCTCCTTTCCTGCCCGGGATTCCCGGAAAGCCTCGGGGACCTTCAACCCCAGTTACTCCGGTTTCACCAGTGTCACCCTTAGGACCTACGAGACCTAGAGAAGTATAAGACCTCAGTGACCGTAAAGAACAGAACTCCTGCCTCGGTTGGTTCTAACCTAAAGCACTGTCCCTGTGACCCTCACCCACAACCTGCCTGACTTACCGAGCAAGGAACCAAAGGGAGCCCTCAAAGAGGTGGGTTATACCTTCTCCTTCTACATCCCTCAGCGGGCATCCATAAATTCATCTCCAACCTCGTTTCCTATAAGTCTCCATCATAGACCCTCTATCCTGCCAACCCTTTATATGCTAGCTCAACCAACCATACTTTTGCTCTCCAAACCCTCTGTGCGGGATGCCCTCCCTCCTTTATTCTGTCTACCCATCCTTCAAGGCCTGACTCAAGCCCCACCTCCTCCTTAAAGCCTTCTTTGTTAATCCAGATCTTCATGGAGAACATTTCTCTCTGTTCCATACCTTGGGCATTTGTCCATATTCAGTTTGGCATATTTGGAATCGACTTTCTTGTAGTAATCCTTAACAGCCTTGTGCTTTAGACTTCTTTTTTTTTAAGTTACTTTATTTTTTTTATAAAGATTTTATTTATTCATTTGACAGAGAGAGAGACAGCCAGCGAGAGAGGGAACACAGGCAGGGGGAGTGGGAGAGGAAGAAGCAGGCTCCCAGCGGAGGAGCCTGATGTGGGGCTTGATCCCAGGACTCCAGGATCAAGCCCTGAGCCGAAGGCAGACGCTTAACGACTGCGCCACCCAGGCGCCCCTACACTTATCTTCTTAACTCACCAAGAGTTCCCCAGGAGTAGGACTGTGAGCTACAAGGATGCACTGAGTGTGAATGCCACTGGGTGGAATGGGAATTAAGTGGAAATGAAGGGAAACATGAATGTGAACAGACGGAAGAATGATGGGTGAGGCGGGGATGGGAAAGGGTACAGGGAATGTGATGTCAATAGGGCAGAGTTGAGGGTACAGGTTTTATAGGTATGACCTATTCTCACAACCAGAAGACCAACTCAAAATTCACTTCAGCTTGCTTATGGTTCACAGAAAAAAAATTGCTTCCTCCCTGTGTCTAGGCCTTTGTCAATAGCTAATGCCCTTGTATCATTCCAGAAGCCGTGCTCTACCCAAGAGAAGTCTACGATGGAGGAAGCCAAACGTCTTGCTCTTACCTGGATCTCCTTTCTCACCCTTTTCACCAGGGGTGCCATCTCTGCCATCACGGCCTGGGGTCCCATTGTGGCCAGGATGTCCTGGGACGCCTGCCAGCCAACCTGCGCAGGCCCCCTTGGGCAGGGGAAGCTGGACTCCAGGCCCTTCTGTCACAGCGTCCTGGCCGTGAGTGGGCAGGACTAGTAGCAGTAGAACAGCTCGTAGCGACAGCATCCTGAGCCCTGGAACCCAGATCCACATTGTCAGCCACGTGAGCGGACCCTACACAGCACGCTCTTCCAGACCTACATTGGACTCGGGCCATCTCAGCAGCATCCACTTCTGAGACCTGCTCTCTCAACACTCACCTCTTCCAGAAGACTTGTCTGACTATTTCCAACCACCTTGATCTCTCTCTTTTCTGAAATTTGCAATATTTATTTATTTTTTTAATTTTTTTAAATTTATTTATTCGACAGAGATAGAGACAGCCAGCGAGAGAGGGAACACAAGCAGGGGGAGTGGGAGAGGAAGAAGCAGGCTCATAGCGGAGGAGCCTGATGTGGGGCTCTATCCCATAACGCCAGGATCACGCCCTGAGCCGAAGGCAGACCCTTAATCGCTGTGCCACCCAGGCACCCCTGAAATTTGCAATATTTAGCATTATTTTTTGTGTGTAATCTCATTTCCTCAACAGATTGTGAGTTCAGTGAGGGCAGGACAACGCTCTTCCAATTGCCTCTTATCTGAGCACAGGACCAGGCTCCTTGGACCAAGTTCTGAGAGTCCATTTGTCAAGAATCTATCCCTTGAGTTTTCCAAGGATAATGACTCAAATCATCCTCTTCAATTCTAAACAACTTCTCTCTCTCTCTCTCTGGCTCCTTCTTTCTTCTTCTCTACTTCCCTCCCTCATTTCTTTGTTCCTCCTCCTCTCTCTCTTTCATTCTCTTTCTTCCTGTCCCCATCTCTTGACTCACATGTTAGACCATTTGGCTTATTGCATATGCTCACACATATGTACACACACATGCATACATACACATGGATGCACACACATATACACACACTTGCACAATGCACACACACACAGCATCTTCCTGGTTAATCAGACAACCAGAGACACACTGTCTCATCAGGATGACGCTTTGCGGCTGACCCTCTGCCTGGGCCACCCTTCACCGCGCCTCCTCACCTGCCTGATCCCTCTGCAGCCTTCAGAACAGCGCTGGGATGTCTTCTCTTTCAGGAAGTCCTCCCTCTCCAGTCTGAGTTGTTGGTTCCTCCTCTGCGCACCCCCAGTGCCCTCGCTTACCTCTAGCATTGCACTTCTTGCTCTAGCCTGTAATTCCTGATTTGCTCATTCATTTCCCCCCTTAAACTACAAGTACCAAGGGGCAAAGCCTGACATACTACAGCACAGAGTAGGGACCAAATAAATATCTTTCTAAGGAAGAAAAGAAAGAGGAGAGAGCCAGAGAGAGGAGGGAAGGAGGGAAGAAGGAAAGAAGAAAGGAAGAGGGAAAGAAGGATGGAGAAGGGAGTGTATTTGAAATATGTATTCTGGGAGCCCCCAGGAAAAAGCTCTAGTGGCACAGGTGGCCGGGGACATCCTGCCTCAGAACTGTTCCTCCATATCCCCCTCCCAGAAGATGGTCCTTTATGTATATACGGGTCCCCTCCCAGCTTCTGCCTCTGATATTAGGGTGATCTTGGTCCCCCAGCTCTGATAGCCAGGGTCTTAGTCTCCCCAACCCTCTGTCACCGGGGAGTTGAGAGAAAACATCACAGAAAGGGGAATAAGTCCTAGGATCCTGGATCGCAAGCATTGCTAAAACCTTCTGCGGCGTTTAAAAGATGCTTAATCCCATGAACCTGATTCTAAGTTAAACACAGTTCATGTGTGTTTTTTCACTCCAAAGACTCAGGATTTTTCATCAGTTTGTTTGTCTTTCAGAGTTGTACAAAGTCTCCAGAATTGGGTTTGGCTTCAGGAGACAGCTCGCCTGTGAGGGATGCAGGAAAAACCTTTGACTGGTGATTTTACCCCCACCAACACACACACGATGTGCATGGTGGCTAGAATCCCGCCTCTGTGTCCCATCACCTGGGCTCTATAGTGCCCTCTCCATGAGACACAACCAACTCATCATTCATTCATTCATTCATTCATTCATATATGTTCATGTTTCATATATATATATATATATGTAGTCATAGATACAAACATACACGGACATGTAGTCAATAAAATCAGTAACATAAACACTTTGTAAACTACAGAAAACAAAAGGATCCCCAGTCCCAAGGCTTCCTCTGTTTATTTTTAAACATAATGAAAAACACACTTTGCATAGAATTATTTCCCCCTATTTTTGCCTTGTCACTTTCTAGTTCTCACGATCACCATTTTAGATGTGTGTGTGCCAGTTCATCAAGTGGATACACTTAACCATTTCTATTTTGTTGAGCTTTTAGCTTACTTCCACTTTCAAATATTATTTTAAAATCTTTAACTAATATCCTTAGTTATATAGCTTATCCCCAAGTTATATTTTGTTACGACATATTCCCAGAAGTAAAATTACTGGGCCAAATGTAGCAACATTTTTAAGGTTCTGGATGTGTATTTCCAAACTGCAGTTTGTTACACTGTTGCTAGGTAGTGTGTTAGTGTGTGTAAGAGACTCTATTAGCTACTCTCACCAGCAAAATTTTAAAAACCTATTTTTGCTGTTGTTAGTTTAGTGAACAAAAGAAATGGCACCTTGCTACTTTGATCAATAGTGAGTTGTACATTTTATTAAAAGCCTATTTCCTAAATTAATTTCCTCATTCATGATACATCCATTAGTGGTTTTGTCACTTAATTTATTAGGGACACAAAGTACTTTTGAATCAATTTGTGTGATGTTTCCTCTATACGGAAACCTCGTCATAAATGCCATGACTGTTTTCTCTGGTGATTATTTTGTAGATTATTCTTTTGTTTACCCTGATTTTTAAGTCACAGAGTTTTAGTTTTTACAGTCAACTCTGTTGCTATTTTTCTGTTTCTAAGTTTTAAACAGTTCTTACCCCTTCTAGCTCTTGGTAAATAGTCTATTTTTTTGTCTTCTATTGTTTGGTATGTTTTAAATTTCATTCTTTAATTCATCTTCGATATTTTGTTTTGGCATAAACTGTGATCTAAAATACTCAAATGATTTCTATTCCAAGACTAGCTGTTTGAAATGGAATATTACTCAGCTATCAGAAAGAACGAATTCTCAACATTTGCTGCAACATGGACGGCACTGGAGGAGATAATGGCTAAGTCAAATAAGTCAAGCAGAGAAAGACAATTATCATATGATTTCTGTCATCTATGGAACATAAGAACTAGGATGATCGGTAGGGGAAGAAAGGGATAAAGAAAAGGGGGGTAACCAGAAGGGGGAATGAAACATGAGAGGCTATGGACTATGAGAAACAAACTGAAGACTTCAGAGGGGAGGGGGTGGGGGAATGGGATAGACTGGTGATGGGTAGTAAGGAGGGCACGTATTGCATGGTGCACTGGGTGTTATACGCAACTAATGAAGCATCACTTTACATCGGAATCTGGGGATGTACTGTATGGTGATTAACATAATATAATAAAATAAAATTAAAAAAAAAAAGACTAGCTGTTTGAAGTCACCTTTGGTTAATCCCTCCCCTCTCTATTGAGCTGCTGTATCATTTAGTAAATATCAAGTTTTAATATGATCTTATAAGTAAAGTGAGAATTGAGAATGAGATAGACTGATAGAGGGAAGGGGGGGGGAGAGCGGTCATAGAGCAACAGGCGCTGCCCCCTGATGGTGGTGAACCTCTAACCAAGGCTCCTTACCAGCTACATGTACCTTTGTCGCCCTCTACTGGATTTCAAGGGCTCAGGCGGGTGCAGTCAAAGACGGCTGGAAATGACACACAGCCTAGGCTTGGCTTGTCCCAAAATAAAAAGAAAGAGGTAAGTTAAATTAGAAGCCAAGGAGGGGAAACCAGCCAAGCCCCTTCCGTATTTAGGAAGAATACTTGTTCTGAGGCTTTTAAGACCTCATATGCTTTCAGTTTTTCACTATTTTTCACCTTCCTCCTTTCTCCTTCTACGGTTAGCATTACAAGTCCTGAGAAGATCTCTGAGAGGTTGTGTGCTTGCTTTCCACCCCCCGAATGAGGAGGGCAGAATCTATGAGGCTGTGCTCTTTTCCACAGAGAGATAGGAAGAGAGAGTCCAGAACATGAGAACTGGTGGGGGCAACTACAGAGGAACCCAAAGATAGGAGATTGGGGGCTTTCTCCAAACTGTTGGGGAGAGTGTGAAGTCAGAAGGTCTCTGGAGTTCTGTGGCTCCTCCTCCTCTTTTGAAAGTCAAGATTCTCTTCTCCCAGCCCAAGGGAAGGCATTCTGTCCTCAACACTTCAGTATTATGGACGGATTTCTCCAATGGCAGGGACAACCAGTCTGGGTTCCATGACAGTGGCATGGGGTGGAGGTACTGAGAAGAGGGGTGGGGGGAAGATGGGTACACCTAGTTTTGGGTGGAAAAATCAGCAATGGATAACGAATGAAGGTCAGTGAGGAGATGCCACTTTAAAAAAAAAAAAGTCTTCCAAAATTATCTGGGCTCTTTGTTTAGATGGGGCAATGGTCACCCTTTTCTTTGGAAAGACTTCTATTTCTACAGGAGAAAACGTTATTAAACAAAACTGTAAACTAAGACTCAATGGTGTCTATAAAGAAAACTTTTATATGGAACGTGAAGCGAAACCCCAAGTTGCACTCATAATTCTGTTTTCGCAGAACTCCATTTGTAAAGTCCTTACCTCACTTAATGTCTCATTTCACCCTCACAACCATTTGGAGAGACAGTATGAAGCAGAACAGGATCACATGCTCTATGGTCTTGGTGCTCGGGCGAGAATAATTTGTTCTTACCTGTAACATGCGTCAGTCATATATTTGTTGGAGGATTAAGTGGCAGAATCCGTATAAAGTACTTAGAACAGTGCATGGCCCATGTCAGTGCTTAACAAATGTTAGCTCTGACTGTACCCATTTTAGAGCGGAGGAAAGTGAATTTCAGGAAAGTTAGGTGACTTGTCCAAGATCCTAGAGCTTTTATTTTTTTCAAGATTTTTATTCATTTATTTTTGCGAGGGAGAGAAAAAGAACACGCAGGGGGAGGGGCAGAGGGAGAAGCAGACTCCCCGCTGAGCTGGGAGCCCGATGTGGGACTCAAACCCAGGACTCTGGGATCACGCCCTGAGCCAAAGGCAGACGCTGAACTGACTGAGCCACCCAGGCGCCCGATCCTAGAGCTTTTAAAGGTAGAAGAGCTGGAGATCGAATTCTGGTCTCCCAAAGCCCCAAAATGGACTCCCAGGCATAGTTCAGAGGAGGGAAAAAAAAGCATCAGGATCACACATCTGCCTTTTCATATTCCACTCCGTGGGATGGGGGCCATAAGGGAAATAGCTCGGGAAGCCCCCCGGATTAGGATGCAGGTTCCCTGGCTCTAGGCTCCACCGTGAACACGCTAGGTGACTTACATGCCCCCACCTCACCTCCCGGATCTCCTGCTCTTCCCCGCAAATGTGATTGTTAATGATATTAACCCTTACCTAGCCTATGTCACAATCTTATTGTGAGAATCAATTGACTAAAAGTATGAAGTATTTTATAAACTTCCACACATATAAGTGAAGGGAAAGGAAACTAGCAAACATTTATGGACCACCGGCTACAGACCCCCACTCTACATCCACCTGCCCTCTCAGCTCATTTCACCCCTACTACTCCAAGAGGTGGGACTCAATTCCCACAAGAGCAATCCCAGGACCAGGGAGGGTTAGTAACTTCCGCCCATGCATAACAAGGAAAAGAGTGCAGGGGTGCAATTTAAAATCCAAAGCCGAGTTCTTTCTACTGCACTGGCTTTCATGGTACACTGTGTATAGGCATGGATCCGTCCGTTTTTAGAACTGTGTGAGAGGTTCTCTGGATCCTAAAGGGCCGTATTCTGACCCCTTATTTTCATATGTTAATATACATGAGAAAATCCACTTTGACCTGCTGGAATTTCAGTAACAACAGCAGAATCTTGTGAAATGCAGGATGGGGTCTCCTTTGGGACTGGGAGGAAACAGAGCATTAGGTGGGGGAAGAGTCACCAGATCTGGTGCCAACTCTTCCAGCAGGAAAGGGCACTAAAGCACAGATCACTAAGCCCCTGCGAGCTGGAATGGACCCCATACGTCGTCTCACCCCTGTCCTGCTTTTACAAACAGGAGGTTAAAGGGAAGGAAAAGGATGCGTTTATTAGAACCTCATAGAGGCCAGCTCCCTCACGAGGAGCTTTTACCCGTTATTATTTTATCTATTACTTATTTTAATCTTTACAAGAACTCCATGAAGCAAGGAAAATAATCCCAACTTGAGAGATGGGAAAAGTGAGCGATTAAGGGAATGATCCCTGAGGCGTTCCTGGTCTGACTTTCAAACCAGTAAGTTTCCCATCACATTACACATCCTCTAAAAAGCCTTCTCAGACTCAACTTCCTAATCTGCTAAATGTGATCACATGAGGGACGTGGGAACACTTTGAAATTGGCAAGGGTGCTTTGGAGTAGAAATTGCATAAGGCACTTTCAAATGTTATTTCATGTAACCTTCCCCATAGCCCTGCTCTTGATTCCACTGTAGAGAAGATTCTGAGACTTGAAGAGACCAAGATACTGGCTTAAGATCACACAACTCTTAGTTGAAGTGCTGAGTGGCTGGGAAGGGGGAAAAAAAGAAGAAGAAAGATCATGCAACTTTTGTGGGTTCTATGAAATTGCCATTTGTAAAGGTTAGAATGGTAGAATATTGGCAATTTCACATGGTACAACCTAATGATGGATGACAGAATCAGGAAGCTACTCAACTCTGTCTGGCTCCCAGGAGGATTACCTGAAAACCTTCACTCAACCCTAGGAGAGCTGCCCGCATCCCCATGCCCAACACACACACACACACACACACACACACGCACGTGCACACGCACACATGCATGCATGCACACACATGTACATACACACACACATGCATAGATTCTCAAGGAACTAGTAAAGCAGAACAGTCCTCTAATGCATTTTTACATCAGTCTCTCTTCAGATGAAAAAATTCCTGATTGAAAACTTCTACTCTCCAAAGCTTCGACTTCCTGACCTCCCCCAAGCGGGGCCACTAATCTCCTGTCTTGACATGGAGTCAGTGGAAAGTTTGTCCCTGCCACTACCTTAGAAAGAACAAGAAGTCAGTCCCGTGTCTCTCTTTACAATTCGTCCAGAACTCAGGGAGGGAGGCAGCAAGGAGTGCCAATTAAGCAGAATTCTACTTCTCTGCCTCAAGAACAAAGCTGACACCCCCATGCTCCTTTGGGCATATTCTAAGAGTATAAAGGGCTCCCCTGCTCCCCCACCTCATCCAGAGGAACCCACCTTACCGCTTATGAAGGGAGTCACCAGGAGTGAGATGGAGTGAGATGGCTGCGTCCCCGATGAAGCTTGATCTGAAAATCAGAACCCACACCCGCTGGCACAGGAGGGCTGGACTGATCTCTAAAATCCTTCCCACTCTGACCTCTGCCTCTACACTGGAAACAACCAGAAGCCTCAGGTGTAACGCTCCCTGGGGCGAGCAGGATTGGGCTTGGCAAAGGCCAGGCAGACCCATTGGTCTCTGTCAAAAAATGTCATCTAAAAATAAGATTTTCATAAGTTTTCAGTATATTCCAAGCTCACTCTATCTCATTTGAATGTCTCAATCATCCTGTGAAATACCCCCACATCTGTGTAGATATCCCCGTATTTACAGATTCCCTCAAATCCAGACGATTATGTCTCACTCATCTTTGTATCTCACTAACTCTACCCAGTGTCTGGACTTATAGAATCTGCTCAAACAATATTTGCTGAGAAGAATCAGGTGGTGGAGCTGGGTTCTAGACTCAGCCTGAGGTCAGAGCTCAGGTTTTCCCCAAGCTGCCTTTCCGTGTGCTTCTTTCTTTGCCTACCCAGTCAAGCTGAGAAGTGAATTATTTCCTTCTCTTCTTATTTAATTGAACTCTATCACTGGGCCATCTCTCCCTCTTCATTGATCCCAATCTTTTCTCTGGGTAGGCATCTCGCCTCAGAGTGAATTGGGCAAAATTCAAGATGGCCCCAGGCATTTTGATCATAGGAACAGCCCCTTTTCTCTTCAAGCTGTGGAAGAATCAAGGAAGAAGCCCAAGGCCTGTCTGCTTCTACCAGTGCTGCCCTGGCCAGAGTTTTGCCTGTACCCATCTGTACCCTCTATGACAAGAGAGCCTGGGCAAACCCCAGCCAGAGGCTCCATTGCAAGGCAGCCACCCCCACCCCCAGCCTGGAACTGTAATCGACTTGTTCTTACCCTCAGGTGTAGAATCAGCCAAACTGCAGTCAGGATGGAAATGAGGAGATGATCCAGCCTCAGCAGCCTGGTACTCAAGGGGGGCAGGCAGTCCCCACCCCACAGTTGTCCCTTCCCATTGGCCAACCCTGTGAGGGCCAGAGGCCAGTGGGCGGGCACCCTCCCCTGGCAAGTGCTTCAGGTCTCCACTCTGGGGAACCTGCTGCAACCCCCCTTTGGGCTTAGGAAGTTGAGTTGGACCCTCAGTCACGGCACTCACATTCTCTTGGCTCGTATGTTTGCTTCCTACAACAACAAGAGAAGATGGGGCAAGGGCGAAGCCCAGAAAAAGGAAAACAAGCCATCTCTGCATCAGAGGGCAAAGCTTCCTCCTGTAAAACGAATTGTCCAGTGGTTCAGGAGACCCCTCTTTCCCCATAGATTTGCCCTAATAAGTCAGCGACACCGATCGCCACCACCACACTCCTGCTCGCTGTGCATGACAAAGTGCGAGATTGTGGGGTTCCGACAGAGCACTTCAGAAGGGGGACTAGTCACAGCGGCGGCAATAAAACAGGAAACAGAACACATTCTCGACTCTCTGGCCTGGACCCCAAATTTGGGGAAGTCTTTGTGTGTTAATTCTGAGAACTGAGGTGAAAGGAAGTTCCTGGGGTGGCGTGGGGCAGGGCCAGAGTAAGACCTTTAGGGGCCCTGCATTCCAAAAAGTTATGGGCTCCTAACCAACCCCATGGAATTCAAATTTGACACAGCAGAAAACTTCCATAAAATGTGATATTGGAATACCATCTCAAGATTTTTGGATTCCAAAATTCTGAATAAGGTTTTGAAAATGAACTTTTTGTGGGTGTGTGAGCACTCGTTTTGCCAGTCCTTTAAGAGTATTGCCTACTCTACCTATTGGGGAACCCGGCTCTGGGCTGGGAGCGGCCTGGAGGACCAGCGGCCGCCTCCCATGTAGGTGGTCCTAGAAGGCTTAGGCTTGAAATGGCAACTTTCATCACCTTGGATTCTTTCTTGGCAAACCCGTGTTCTGTTTTTGAAACACAGGATCAGAGCTGGTTCCTGCAAGCCAGGAATTCTGAGGCATTCAATCATGACCCCAGCAAGGGCTCAAGATCCCAGCGACAACTTCTGTAAGACGTTCAGAAACAGAGTGTTCTCAGGCAGAGGCTGGGCCGGTGTGCCCGCCCCCGAACACCTCCTCTGCTGGCCACGCAGAGCCTAAAGGTCCACAGCAAAGTAAAGTAAAAGTCTGATCTAAGGCCTTGGGCTTTGGCTGATATGCACATTTTCTAGAGAAGTCACATTAGTCCTTTGAGATTGGAGTCATGAATCTCTTTCCAAGGGCCCACTGCCTTAGATAAGGGGCCAGGGAAAATAAGGTTTACTATAGTTTACCAGGTAGGTCGGACCAAGGAGAAAACACAGAGAAACCACAGCTACTCTCAATTACATCATTGTTCTGTTTTTATTGTGCGTTTTATTTACTTTGGGTTTGTGTTACTATCTGTCTCTCCTTAATGTGATGGGAGCTTCATGAGAACAGGTGCTTTGTGTGTTCAGTGTTGTATCCCTGATCATATTTAATACCCTCTTGAAGACAGCAATGGCTGTCTTGTATTTTAAAATCTGGAGTTCAGTGAGGTTGAGTGACTTGTCTGAGGCACAGATCTAAGATTTGAACCCAGATCTGACTACAAAACTGGTATGCTTTCTAATACTTCATATCTCTCACTTCCCCTGATGGACTAGGAGACCCTAAGTTTCGTGTTTGCACTCCAGTGTAGCTTTGGGGTTGGCAAAAAAGAAAGTATTTTCTCCCAACTATATGGGAACGCAGCCGGTTACAGCAGGCTTTAACTGTTGCACAAGGTGGATTGACTTTAGCCCCAAAAACACACCAAGACTGGGCTGGGTCTGGTTGTCAGCCAGTGACATTGTGAAAGCCTGTCATTTTGAGACCTCAGGGAAATCTGCCATCCGCCACAAAGGTCACCGTGTGGAAAGAGGCAATTCTGTGGCCTACTGGCTTAAAGACTGTAACTGAAAAGCAGTCAGTCCGGAATGCCTTGAGGCTAGTCTTTTTCCCAGGACGGAACTGTTACTACCTAGAGCGAAATAATCAAATAAATGTGATTATTTCCTCCAGGGTATGATGGCTGCAGTTCAATCCCCTGTCAGCAGGTGAATTGGGATATTAAAACAGCAGGCCACAGGACTAAGTTTGCCATCAGTACGGCTAAATATTGCCATATATTTTTGCTTGATTGTGATTTTTAAAACATAATCTTAATTGAAATAATGATGCATCATCACTATGTTTTGAAATAATCCAGAATATTGGAGCAAGACGGCAGAGTAAGCACACACTGCAGCCTTCTGCTCCATCCCCAAATCCCTACAAATGGCAAGAAAGGAAACAATTCTTGGCTATAGAAGGACAAAGACTTGGCTATACTTGCAGTTCATCCAGGGCAACCTCAGATACTAATTGAAGTATCTGTTTTGCCACTCGTGCTTTGGACTAATAGTAATGCACTTCCGTTGGCAAGGAGACCAGTTCCGATAAGCAATCCTAGATTCATATCTTTGAGAACCTGTGTCCTGGGACCACACCGGGTATCAAATATACTTTTAGTCAAAGAATTTCCCACAATAATTTTGGAAATGCTGGGGAACCAAAGGAAAGGAGATGGTGTTGTCCAGAGATCAGGAAGCAGCCTCTGTCAATGGGCCATAGCCTGTAAGCCTACACTCAGTGTCTGTGCTGCTAGAGGCCCCACGACTGTACTGAACAGCAGCCAGGGCCGCTGACACTGCCAGTGACATGGCCAGAAACACAATAGCTTCTCCCTTTTACCCCTTTCAATCTTACACAACTGTCTCCCCCTTGCAGAATCTTACTGGAGCTCATCCAGCAAGGGAGGATAAGTCATTTCACACGCAGCTTCAGGAACAAAGGGGATTATTTAAAAGTGGGTATGGGGCTGAGTACCAATAGACATAATCTGACATAGGCCACAACTTCAACAAATAGAAGAATTTACACCCAAGGAAACAAAGTTAATAGCCAAAAAAGGGGGACAAACTTAAGAATAATTGTTATAGTTAGAGAGGTGACAGGAAATGACATACATAAAAATAATTAGTGAATATTCTGCCATAGTAGGAGGTGAAAATAATTTTCTCTTCCTTAAGTCACCAAGTTTGTGGTGATTTGTTATGGCGACCCTGGGAAACTAATACAGGGAAGTAGAGCTGGAGAAAGAGGTTTTACAGACGACACCAAAGGCCTGATCCAATAAAGACAACAATGGAAATTGAGATTCTACCAAAATGAAAACTTTTGCTCTGTAAAAGACCCGGTTCAGAGGATTAAAAAGCAAGCTACAAACTGGGACAAAATATTCGCAAACCATATATCTGACAAAGGATTTTTATCTAGATTATATAAAGAACTCTCAAAATTAAACACAAAAATCCAGTTAGAAAATGGGTGACAGACATGAAAAATATTTCATAAAATCAAGATATATGGATGGCAAATAAGCACATGTAAAGATGTTCCACATTATTAGCCATAAGGGAAAAAGCAAATTGAAACCACCAATGAGATATCACTACACACCAACTAGAATGGCTAAAATTAAAAATAGTAAGAAATATTATAATGATGGGTAGCTATTATGCATTTGTCAAAACCCACAGAATGTACAACACAAAGAGTGAACTCTAATATAAACTACGGACTTTGGGTGATTTTTTTTAAAGGTGGAAAAAATAAAGAGCACAAAATTAACGTGATATAAGAATACCTGTTTCCCTATACCCTCGCGAATATCGGATACTGTCAAACATTTAAATATTTGATATTCCAGGGGCACCTGGGTGGCTCAGTCAGTTAAACGTCTGCCTTCGGCTCAGGTCATGATCTCAGGATCCTGGGATCGAGCCCTGCATCAGGCTCTCTGCTCACTGGGGAGTCTGCTTCTCCTTCTCCCCTTCCTACCCCTGCATGTTCTCTCTCTCTCAAATAAATAAATAAACAAATTAATTAATAAAATCGTTTTTAAAAACACAAAAAAACACTTAAAAAAAAAGATATCCTCTCTCTCATTCTCTCTCCCTCTCTAAACCATTAAAAAAAATAAATNTTCTCTCTCTCTCAAATAAATAAATAAACAAATTAATTAATAAAATCGTTTTTAAAAACACAAAAAACACTTTAAAAAAAAGATATCCTCTCTCTCATTCTCTCTCCCTCTCTAAACCATTAAAAAAAATAAATATCTGACATTCTAAATAAATAAATAAATAAATATTTGACACTCTAGATTTTTTAAATTATCTTGTTTTTGTATCTCTTTGATTATGTGTGAGGATATATTTTTATATATTTATTGATTATTTGTATTTCTTTTACTGCATATTATTTGTGTTGTGTTCTGTTCATGTGCTTATTTCCTGTGTCCGTTCTTTCCTATTGAGCTATTTTTATTAACTTTTAAAAGTTTTTTGTATATCAAGGAAATTAGTCCTCTCATATGTTTTGAAAATTTATTTATCTTTTGCCTTTAAAAAACTATGTTATACAAAAACTCTTTGCTTCCTGTTTAACCTAATTTTTAACATCTTCCTTTTGATTTCTGGATTTTCTGTTTTACCTAAAGATTCCTCCCATTCCAAAGTTATACTTTAAAATATGGGTTTTTTTCGCCTAGAATGTTCACGATTTCTTTTTCTTTTCTTTTTTCTTTTTTTTAAGATTTTATTTATTTATTTGACAGAGAGAGAGAGACAGCCAGCGAGAGAGGGAACACAAGCAGGGGGAGTGGGAGAGGAAGAAGCATGCTCCCAGCAGAGGAGCCTGACATGGGGCTCGATCCCAGGACTCTGGGATCACACCCTGAGCCAAAGGCAGACGCTTAACAACTGAGCCACCCAGGTGCCCCACAATTTCTTTTTCTTTTAATTCATTATTTGACCAACCTATAATTATCTTGTCAAATGAACAAAGACCACCTATACACTTAAGAACACTTGAGATCTAGTCTCATCAATTTCCAATCAGAGGCTGTTTAGTCAAAGCTTACTATTCTAAGGGAGTCACTACTATCACCTTTTATTCCAGGAGAGACTGGAAGAGGGTTGAAAGGACTGTGAGCTTCACATATCAAAAGGAGGAAATCTTAAAACAGTCTTTGGTGAGAAGTTCTTAAGGTGAGATTTTCTGGTTCTTGTACGGTGGGATTTTTGGAAGTGAGAAAAGTGTTATGATTGGCTTTCAAATACATTTGTCAGTCTTTGATTGGTCCACTACCAACAGGTACATACGTAGAGGCTCTCCACGCTGGATGGGGTCATCTGGGCTTTCCTGCTTCACCTGGAAGAAAATATGGTCATCAGCTTTAGAGTCTCACATAAGCAGTTCCTCATGTTTTATCTGTTCTTTTTAAAATATATGTCCTTGCTGAACCCAACGCCCATCTTAATGCATTTTTTTTCACTTCTAATTTTAAATGTCTTTTTCGTACATTCACTTTTCAAATGCATTGGGGGTCTATTTAAGGAATCTCTACTCTGCTCATTGTATGTATTTATTCATCAGGAATATGTATGATGCAAAGCTATAAGATAGGACTATTAAAGACATACCTAAAAGTTTATTCACTTATAAAAACCAAATATGTAATTAGGAGACTGTGTTTTATAAAACTTTCCATCCTTATACTCTGACATGGAGCCTGGCATACAGGAGGACTCCATATATGTGGGCTGAGTACAGAAATGCTGGTGTGGCAATGAGAACTGCGGACCAAGAGATAAGAAGACCTAGACTCTTCCCTGTTTCCCCGCAGGCTGGTTGGGGGACCATGATACATATTAATGGACTGGTAGCTGGGAAATGGCTTCCATTATCAGGAACATAATTCCTACTCCTCCTTGAAGCTAGGAGTTACCCCGTGACAAAGTTTTCACCTATAGAATATGAGAGGTGACGTGTGCTTCTTCCAAGTTGAGTCTTAAAATTTTGCATGGGCAATCCTTCAATTTCTTCTCTACCTATGAACTGGAATGCAGATATGCCTGTGACAGTTTTTTGAGAGGAGGGATTGGGGATTGGTTGTTTTTCATAGAACTACATGTTTCTTTCTTATTCCAAGCTTATTGAGGAATGACTGACTAATATAATTGTATATATCTAAAGGGCACAGTGCTATGATGTGATATACATACACATTGTGAAATGGTTACCAACATCAAATTAATTAATATCACCATCACCTGACATAATTTTTCTTTTTTCTTTTCTTGTGGCAAGAACACTTAAGATCTAGTCTCAGCAACTTCCAAGTATACAATACATGATATTAACTATAGGCCTGTGACCGAGTTTTGACCATACAGACAAAATTGATGTTGTAGGGGATGGTGTGACACCCACACGGAATAAGCCTGGGAAACCTGAATGCAGAGCAGGCTTCCTACCTATCCTGCACTATTCCAAGAGGCAGAAATAAATGTATTGTTTGACTCCCTGTATTGTTGGGTCTCCCTGTCACAGCAGCTCACTAACCCACATGGCATGTGGTATTCCACAAAGATAAAAGTACTGCAGTCAGGGGCGCCTGGGTGGCGCAGTCGTTAAGCGTCTGCCTTCGGCTCAGGGCGTGATCCCGGCGTTACGGGATCGAGCCCCACATCAGGCTCCTCTGCTATGAGCCTGCTTCTTCCTCTCCCACTCCCCCTGCTTGTGTTCCCTCTCTCGCTGGCTGTCTCTATCTCTGTCAAATAAATAAATAAAATCTTTAAAAAAAAAAAAAGTACTGCAGTCAGATAGTTTGGGAAATGAAAGGGTTAATAAAAGTCTGCAGGTTTCCTTCCTATAGGAATTCTCTGAATCTGGCTACATGTTTTCTTTTTCCCTATATTGCAACTTGAGGAAGAAAATTGCTGATCTCTTGTATTCTCTTCCTGGTTCTGAAAAACACATCTGAAAAATGCTGATTTGGATGATTTCTATTTTCTCTAAACATTGCATAATGCACAGCGAGTGTTTCATATGCATTCGGAACACGACCAGACTTTACAAAATCAAGGCTGCCTTAAGTCCAACCACTTTAGTCAGAGGGTGTCATCTGGAAGGGACAACAGGCAATATTACAAAACCATACAGAACAATTCTCCCAAAATGTTTAGGACATTTTTATCTCATTGTGCTGTATTCTTTCTCAGTTAAACAGATGGAAAAATGACAAAAGTTTTACCCAGAGAAGAGCCATTCTTTTTTTTTCTTTTCTTTTAAAAGGCTTTAAAAAGGTACTTCAATCACAAGTCACTCAGTAACTTTGTCCTGAGTGGCTACTGGATGGACGACCTCGGAGAAGAAAATGCAGTGTCTACTGGCCAGAGGGGACATTCAGAATGGACCTGGGGGGCAGCACTCCAGGAGTATCAGCAATGATGACTGGTCCTGGTTCCTCTGGCCGTCCACCTGTGATGCAGGATTTGTGGAGACGCTCCTCATGTGAGGCCTGGGGGGCTTGGACACCTTGCACTTTGCCAGCACCAAGTGTGGCTGTTTTTGTAAATTCAGAGAACGACTGATGTCCAAAGGATTGAGAAAGCTTTGGGCTGTTTCTGTAGTGGGCACATGGCTAGTCAATGATCAAAGTGTTTAAGAGGATCCAAGTGATGGGTTTTCTGACAACTCCAATAGAATCTAGAAGATTTTTCTGTCCAGCTCCAGTTCTTACATATTCTTATTGAGAGATGTATATGGTGATTGATAGGAACACCAGAGAGCCAAAGCAGAGAAGTATGCTGAGAGACATATTCAAGACTGAATGAATGTGTTCTATAAAAAAGTGTGAAAATAGGCCATCATAGATTGTGAAAGACTATACTTTCTTTTGACTGGGTAGACATGTCCAGTGCTGTTAATGCAGCAAAGCGCTCTGTGTGCTTTTAAAAATCCCAATCTGATGATTCACAAGCTTTGGCTGGTTGTAAGGCAGGCTCCCCACTTTGGGAAGGCACCCCCACAAGCTTTCAAAGGGTGTTGTTTGCAGTTGCAGGTTATGATTGGTTCACCAGGGGCCCAGCTGCCACCATGCTTGTCTGCAGAACTCCCCTAGGACACCCCACAGGGACTCCCCTCCGCTCTTGTCTGCCTCTTCTGCAGCTGGCCACACCTGTACCTCACAGCTGGTCTCAACCCTCCTCCTTCCCCACGGATGTTTAAGAGGCAGGAATCCAAAGATTAAAGAGGGAGGAACTCACCTCCAAGGGTAAGTGAGGAGAAGTGAATGGACCAAGGATAAAGCCAGAAATGCGTTGAAGAATTCCAGGAATGACAAGTCAGAGGATCTTCTAGGCTGTGATTGGAATAGGAAGGCCAGGAAGAGCATTGACTCTTGAGATTGCTTCCTACTCTCTTGCAGACTGGCTGTGAGGACTAACTGAGGTCCTATTTGTCAAGCACCAGGGCCAGCCCTAACGTTAGTGCTTTTCTGAACCCTGTGGCCCAGTGGCCTCTGTCAATGCATCCTCCCTGCCATGCATCGCTCCTCCACGCCTCTGTGCCTATGCACGACCAGGATGTCCTTCTCCTTCTCCACCTGGAGAAATCGCCTGCTCCAGGAGACCCAGCCCAGATGTCACGTCATCACTGACTACATCAGGAAGTCAGTGGCAGGGTTCTGTGCCCCCAAAGAATGTGTCACACTGTGTTGTGATGATATTTCCACATTGGTCTCCCTCAACTCTACTGAGAGCTTCTCACTCATCTTCATGCCTTCCTGTTCTCTCCTGATGCCAGCACCTTCCTGAGGACAGAGGTGTTCAGGAAATAGGTGTTTTTGGAAATGAACAAATACATACATAAAGAAAGAAATGTTCTTATGGTCCAAATGGAACAATGGAGGTTAGAAAGTAATGTGGGTAGAAGGAAATAAGACTCCCTATGAATTTGGGAAGATCTTTATTTTGTTGTGCAAATAAAAATCATTGCAGTCTACCAATCTGAAACATACTCTATCTCCCAAGAAAGATATTTAGTCTTTTGGACAGGGAATGGGCAAGGAAAGTGTAGCCCCACAACTTAGCTTAACTGAAATAAAGAGTCTGGCTCCATTTTTGATGTTTGACCACTGACAACTTTCAACCTCTACCTTTCTCTTTCCCTTTTGCTTCACATCTGGACAAGCTGAAGAGAAAGTGTGTACACCCCTTCCCTTCCCTTGGTACTGGACGGGAAGTTCAAACCATGCAAATCCCAGCCTGTACATGGAAACCTTTCTCTGGCCCCACCCCAACCACAATAAAAACCAAAGCCAGTCACTGTTCCCTTCACTCAAGTCATTTCAGACTAGCCTGGATACTTGCTCCTGTTCTTTCCTCAAAGCCTCATCATGTAAGTAACAAACCTTTTCATATCCTCTTGATTCATTTGTGGCATCATCATCAGTCTGGATATCAGAACCCATTTTTTTTTCAGAAGTTTTGGGGGGGTAGTTGATCCTGCCCTCCACAGGGCAACCTCAGACACTAACTTAATGAAAATTTTTGACATATACTCTCTACCTAAGAATAAAGCTATTTTGTCATTAGGAAAGGGGGGTGGGAGAAGTGGGAGAAATGGGTGGGAGAAAGTATAACTTTCTGAAAAATTTCAAGGAACACTCTGCTGGACAATTGTGCCAAAGAACCCCTCCCTGACTGTTCCTTAGATTCTGCCCAGTTTTGGCCATGTGGTCAAAGTGCTTCTTTATGAACAAAGTGAGACACTTGTTTTCTTGATTCTGAAGTGATTTTCTTGAGTTTTACGGGAGACACTCCTCAGATGTTTGTTGGCCCATTCCATTCCAGAAACAAATCAGAGAACTGAAGACTCAGCCAGATTCTACATCGGATAAAAAGTTAAAATCAAATCAACCTTAACAAATCCAAAACTAACTAAATCCAGAACTAAAACTAAGTAATTCCAGAGGTCAGTGTGATAGTTATTAGCTATGATTTCTCGGCTTTCAGCACACACTTCTAATCTCTGCTTTGAGGCCTGGGGCCACTCACCTCCTTTACCAGCTGCTCCCTGTCAGGCTTGGCCAATAAAGCAGACTGACCAGAGGATGGAAGAGGGTAGAGGGACCTCTGTGCGCCTGAGTTCCTGTCAGCATCCCCCAGCAACTGATCTGCACCCCGAGAACAACAGCTGGTTCTAGTGGCTACAATATGCCATTTTCCCAATACTTCCATAACCAGCCTCATCATCCCTCCCCCTGCTCTCTCAGAGACTCCAGCACTAGCTGACAGCACCGAGAGTTCTGCATTCAGCTCCCAAACCAACTTCCAGTTCCTGGGACACCTGTCCTGGGGGGCAGCACTTCTTCCTCAGAGAGCCAAACCCAGCTATGCAGGGCCACCTCCAACCTCTTGCCTTTGCTCCCTCAGCCCTTGGGCTGGTGGCTGCTTCTTGCAGTTAAGATCTCCATGATACTCCAATATCTTTTTGTTTCTTTTGCATAAACTTAGTCCTCTAATAGCTGAGTAACAATTCCTTATATTGAATTTTTCCATTATAACCAGTACAGTGTTTCCATCAGTGATTGGACCCCAACGGTGATGCTAAAACTAAGCCATTTTTTAAAATAAGTAAACTTTAAAACCAAACAAGCAAAAATAAGGAACAGAAATTTAATTTAAAAAGGGAAGAAAACAATTGACAATAGATAGTTCTGAATATAATTCAAAATTAAACAGATGAAAACCAATGACAAAATTTTGGAAAATTAAAAATTAACAAATTAGTCTGAAAATTAAAAAAAACTAAAAATTAATTTAGAACTAAATGAATGTAAAAATATTCAGCTAAAAACGATAATAACTAAAAAAGTCACTCTTAAAATAAGTCAAAATAACTCAAAATTACAATAACTGAAAAGAGTAACTATGAAAAATAACCCAAACACTGAGTCTAAAGCTAAGGGTTAATAATTCTAAAAGCAATTCAAAAATAACTGAAGATAAGTAACTGAAAACGAACTTTGAAAATAAACCAAAAACTACAAAGTTAAATAACTGGAAAACTAGTTCAACATAAACGAAAATTAATAATAAAACTAAAAAGTAAGTAACTCTAAAATTAATTCTAAGGCTAAAAAACTCTAAACGTAAATTTCTCAGACGTCAACATGGACCCAGCCCTCTCTGAAACTGAGCAGCCTCGGCGCTAAGGACACTGGCGGGTTCGAGCAGACAGCCCGCGCAGACACTGCTGTCCCGGCCGGGGTCCCGCTCCTGCCGGGCTCGGTAGAGTCCTCCGAGGCGTGGCCTCCGCCAGCCTCAGTACGCGGCCCTGGCGCTCGCGCAGGCGCGTGAACAGCTCCGAGGTTCGCGGGAGTCTGCGCCGAATCCCGGCGCTCGCGCAGGCGCGTGGGGAGCAGCCCCGGAGTTTGCGGCCGTCTGTGCCCAGTGCCCCGAGCTCCAGCAGGCGCGTGGGGAGCACCTCCCAGGTTCTCCGCGGCCCGCACCCGGAGGGTGGGCTCCGCGGGCAGGCCGTGGACCCTTCCTCAGGCTCCTGGAAGGCGGTCCTGGCCCTTCCCTCCCCCCCCCCCCCCCCCGCCAGGGTGGCAGATTCGGAGGGTCCGAGGCCCCTTGGCGGCTCCCTTTTTAAGGGTGGGCCCGTCCCCCGGCGCCCGCCGCAGCCTGTGCCCAGAACGAAGGCCGCCTGGGGTCGCTCGGCCGAGCCGGGAGCGACGGTGGTCTGGAACCGGTGTCTGTTCTCTGGGGAGGGGGTCCTCAGGCATCCTTCCCTCCCCCGCACTGCTTTTGCCCGCGAACTAGTCGTCTCTCCCGCAGGGGCGAGCAAGCCAGTGGACACTGGCTTAGTTTTGTTTGTTGTCCTGAAATTCCAAGAAGAGTCAGAGGAGCGATGGCTAACAGACGCTTCCTGTTCTTTCCTCTTTCACACTCACATGTCCTCATCGCCACCCGTGAACGGAAGGGCTTCGTGTCCAGGGGCCGTGGCCTCAGTGCCGCAGACAAAGCGTGCGGGGCAGGGGCCTCAGAGCCACCTGCTGGGAGGCCGGGGGTGGGTCCGGCTCTGAGACCTCCGGCAGTTACTGAGCACTCAGGACCTGGGGCCCGCAGGGCTCTGGGGGAGGGAAATGCTGCAACTGAGAGACCTGACAGCCAGTTCCGGCCACCCCGCAGGCAACTGGCACCTGAGGTAAAATAATGACCAGGCCCTGGTGGCGGCTTTCCCCTCTCCTGTGGGCCCAGCCGGAGGGGAAGGGGACCCTCAGCCAGGCTCAGGGCTGCCACAGAGGTCCTCTGACACATATGGCCACAGGTCGACTGCATTATTTCAGGGTCACCTGGGCCATTCCCTGCCTTCAGGAAGGATCTGCCTGAGCCTGGAAAGAGAAACGATCTTCCCAGCGCTTCAGGACCCGGATGCCACCTCCCTGCTGGGGACTGTCAGTGCCTGGGGCCTTCTTGCTGGCAACTCCACAGGTAAGGGAGGGGCCCCCACTTGAGGGCAGTGTTTTCCTAATGTCTTAAGATAAAAAGTTTACATCTTGACCCAGTGTATATGCAAACACAGGTACACATATTAAAGCAAGTTTTACACAAAACATTACCCTCAGAGATAGGAATGAGCTTGTCCTGATGAGCACTGAAGGATATTTGGAACTGTTGGATCAGTACATTGTACACCTGAGACTAATAAAGCACCACATGTTAACTACACTGGAATTAAAATTTTAAAAATTAAAAATTAAATTTTAAAAAATACATTGCCCTTAGTATGAGTGATGCCCTTCATCACTTGTAGTGTAGTTTGAATTGTGTGATATCATTTTTTTTAATGCTGGTCTACACCCACTGAATTGACTTTTTGACGTACTAATGGATTAACACCCACAGTTTAAAAAGCAGTGTTCTAGGCAGGGCAGAGGGAGAAAGAAAAGAGAGAGAAGCAGAAGGAAAATGGTAGGGATACAGGAAAGGTAGAACAGAGAAAGAAGACAAGGACAGAGTGCGGAAAGGTGTTCTGTGGGAGGTCACACAGGTGCCTGCCATGACGTCCCTTCCAGGGCATCTGCTCCAACACGCACTACCATCCCACTCTGTGGCCTTAGGGCTATTTTTTCCACAAGTCTCTGGGCTACGTGGTACAAGGACGAAATCTTTTTCACCTGGAAAGCCCCACAGCTCCCAGCAGAGGAGTTCTGAAGTCGGGCACATCCTTAGAGAACAGGCCTTAGTCCTCAAAGGGGTCAACCAGTCAGTGATTATCTGGCACAGTCAGGATTTGCCCAGTGGGTCACAAGCATCAAAAGTGAAGATAACAATATTTATTTTAGAGAGTTAGTGAGAGGATTGGTAGTATATACATCAGAACCTATACGTGCCTGGCACATCACAGCAGCTCAGTAAGTAGCACCTGCTAATAGTATTGTTAGTAGTAATAAGAGTAAAAAAAAAAAAGTCTCTGAACAGCACTGGCCACTTCAGGTATGCTTCTGTCGTGAACTTTTTGAGGAAATTTGGTTGCCAGTGTCTTCATCTTAGACAAAATGGAAATCCTCATAAACACATAAGGAAATGACCTTAGAAATAAAAAGAGAGGAAATATGTGCATACATAAATCAGCAAAAAGACTAATGCAAGCACGTAGACTTTTAACAAATGTTCATCTTCACTATAGCAGCGCTTTAAGTTGGTGTACATTTTTGAAAAATTGTTGGAATCATTTTATTTCCCCAATGATTGCAGTCAGTGTTTTGGGGAAGACATAACACTAACAGGCTCTAGCTACTTCTAGTCTATGTGCCAAAATAAATGCAAAGAGTACTGTATAGAAATGGATAATATAAATGGGAAGGTGGACCATCAAAAGTCATGGTGATATGAACTCAAGAGCGTTCTCTCTTCCAACAACCTTCAAAACTCACACTTTGTAAAGATACATGTTTTAGGGAATTTAGTTTTATTGCTTAATGTTTAGAAGACTGGGTTGCTTTACCTTACAAAAGCTAAATGAATCTATTAATAAGCAAATTCAGTAGAGAGTTTAAATTATACTAATCAGAAAATACTTTTTTGGTAAACTACAGACATTGACAAAATCTTAAGATCAATTATTTTGCTTTAAATTTCTTCTTTCCCTTTTTGTCCACTAGATGGCGCATTGGAACCAGCCTGGATCCTGCTAATTCCTCAGCATCTCTTCCTGCCCAGATTTTAAATGGTCAAACTCTGTTTTTGTTTTGGTTTCTTCCAGATTTCATCCTCATCTCAAGCCAAAGAAAGGTAAACTTCGTGAGAACTTTAGGACAATCCTAGCATATAAACAGAGTTATTTTGACTGAGGAGCTGGAACTGCCTAAAAGAAGTTACTTGTTCCTTGCCTGAGGGCCTGAGCCAGGAGCTTTCTCCTGTCCCTTTGGAGGAACATTGGATAGTACCACTGTGCTAACATGAATGAGCTCCATCTCATTCAGTCTTCACAGAGAGACTATGAGGTGTCACCTCCATTTTGTAAAATACAAGGTTAGGAACTTAAGTCACATTGAGGGTAGGCAACTTTGTGCAGAGGGACAGAGCTGAGTTTGAGCCTGGAACTCTAGGACCTCAAGTGTCTGTGCTTAACCATGATGCTGTGGCCACCTACGTGAGGCTGTTACCTGGTGAGTGTTAACCCACAGGGTTAATTTTTGCCTCATTTGCCCCACTAGCAGCCTAGATGTCAAAAAAGGAGGAGTCTCAGAATTAGTCTAGGTTGTTAGGCTGACTGAGGCCCTTTTGCAAAGTTTTCCCCTGTGAACTAGAATTTAAATTTGTACACTCAGACGAGTATAGCTCTGAAGTGTGTTTTTCCTTCTCGAACCAATCTAAGGAATCAGAGTTACTAATAAACATCAAGAGAGAATTGATGTCTTTTTTATAAAAATACAAAAAGTAAGAAAATCAATAAACAACATGAAGTCTCAAAATATTTGATATTTCTTTTAAAGAAAAAATAATATTTACCTGTGCATGCAATTTTTGCATGCTTTATGAAAAAGCTTATTTAGGGCTGAAAGAAAAAAATCACTCAAAATGAAGCCAATTTTAATTTACTTTAACACACACACACACGCGCGCGCGCACAGTTAAGTAAGCAAGTATTAAAGGAGCAAGGCCACCACACACATAAAACGCTATATCTACTTAGGTGTATATAAATGTATGTTTTGATCTTTTTTTTCTCTCATATATTCAGGAAATGTATCTGTAGTCCTGGCTTATTTGGCCCTGGTGTCCTCTCCCACTTACACACATACCATGCTATGTTCCCTGTGTGCCTTGATTCTGGGTCCATCCCAGTTGTGACAGCTAGCTCCATTAATACGGACGTAAGCAATATCAGTGAGCCCCTCATTCCCCATTCTCCCACAGGTGTACCAAGAGAATAGAAGTGAGCCCAAGCTGTGTAAGTGGGTGGGGAAATACACATCTCCAGAACATTGTCTGTTCAGCTTTGAGAATAACACCAGGTCGCAACCTCCAGTGGCTCCCCACTGCCTACAACCAGCATAAAAGCCAAACTCCTCAGCCTGATATTCGAGGCTACTTTCCTCCTTCTCATTCTCATTTCCTTCCACTCTATCCATGAACCTCTCAAGCAAGGCTCCAAATCACCACTGAAAATGCTTGTTTAGCGGCAGTTCAGTGATTTTCAAAGGTTCCTGGGTCTACTCTTAATTATCCATGCAACTGGCATGAGTTGTCCAGCTGCTACAAGGGGCCTGCAGCCTTCACTTCCTGGCCTCATGCTCTGATGTTTGCTAAAACTGGGTCTTTGCCTTGTATCCTGCACACTGTGCAGCCCCTACAAAGCTGCCTGACACCAGAGCCCTTCCTCAGTGGGCCTGATCTTCCCCCAGTCTCCTGAAGCTTCCCAAGTCATCAGTGGTCAAGCTGCAAACAAGTTGTCCCAAACCACAGTGCCTGCCTCCCTCCTTAATTTATCATGCTTCTGTGCTCCTCCCATCAGGCTACACTCTACTCTTCCCTGCTCAAACCCAGTCTACATCTGTAACTCCCTCTGGCACAAGATCCATTCCACCTGGCTGTCTCCAGAGGCCCTGTCTCCATATCCCTCAGTGGCTACCAGTGTCCTTGTTGTCATCAGGTCCCTGTATGCCTTGTCCTGAGTGTACAGAGTTATTATGCTTAGCAGTCTCAAGGGTTACAGGTGGTATAGGAATGAACTGGGATGATAATCTGGTATGTGTCAGAGCTTTTAAAAATGCTAGATGGACATAAGGTCCTGATATTCCTGATCCTGAAACTTCCCTGCCCCATTGCCTGGTTTCTGAGTCTACATTCTGACCTGGAAGTCTCATCTCCTCTCAGGGACCAGCCCAAGGCCCTCCTACTACTTACTCACACAGTGTGCCGAGGCCCCTGTGAATTCTTAGAGCCCTCACTGTTGGCATTGCTCTCCGTGACATCTCATCAGACCCTCCTTGGTGAGCCAGACTCATGAGAACTGATGCTGCTGCCGAAAAGCTGTGTGAAATTGACCCTCTGCCAGTCTGTAAAAGGAAGGGGCTAGACAACGCCTCTGGGCCTTTCAGTTCTGAGGTTTTATGTGAGTAGACTTTTTCCGTCTTATCTAAACTTTATGTTTTGTTTTTGTTTTTTTTTTTAAGAGAGGGAGGGAGAGAGAAAGAGGGAGAGGGGCAGAGGGAGAAGGAAAGAGAGAATCTTAAGCAGGCTCCATACCCAGTGCAGGAGGGCCCAATACGGAGGCTTAGTCTCACNAGAGAAAGAGGGAGAGGGGCAGAGGGAGAAGGAAAGAGAGAATCTTAAGCAGGCTCCATACCCAGTGCAGGAGGGCCCAATACGAGGCTCAGTCTCACAGCCCTGAGATCATGACCTGAGCCAAAATCAAGAGTCAGATGTTTAACTGACTGACCCAAATGCCCCTAAACTTAATGCTTTTAATTCCCATCACAACTTAGAGTGTAGTGCCAGGCTCACAGAGACCCTATAAATGTATTTCTGGATTGGTAACTGAATAACAGGTTTGTCCTACTGATTTGGTGAAGTGGTTTTTCACTTTGTTTTTTTTTTAATTTATTTTTATTTTTTTATTTATTTTATTGTTTTCATCATAAGTGTAGTCTTTAATCCCATCACCTATTTCACCCATCCCCCCCACCCACCTTCCCTCTGGTAACCATAGGTTTGCACTCTATAGTTAAGAGTCTTGTTTCTTGGTTTGTCTCTCTTTTTTCTTTGCTTGTTTTGTTTCTTAAATTCTACATATGAGTGAAATCATATGGTATTTGTCTTCTTCTGACTTACTTCCCTTAGCATTATACACTCTAGCTCTATCCATGTTGTTGCAATGGCAAGATTGCATTCTTTTTTACAGCTGAACAGTATTCCATTATATATATACATATACCACATCTTCTTTATCCATTCACCTATCGGTGGATATTTGGGCTGCTTCCAAGTTTGGCTATTGTAAATAATGTTACAATAAACATAGGGATGCATGTATCCCTTTGAATTAGTGTTTTTGCGTTTCTTGGATAAATAGCCAGTAGTATGCTGGATTATGGGGTAGTTCTATTTTTAATTTTTTGAGGTGCCTCCATCCCATTTTCCACATTGGCCATACCAGTTTGCATTCCTACCAACAATGCACAAGGGTTCCTTTCTCTCCACATCCTTGCCAACACTTGTGTCTTGTGTTTTTGATTTTAATTGTTTTGACAGGTGTGAGGTGATATTTTGTAGTTTTGATTTGCATTTCCCTAATGATGAGTGATGTTAAGCATCTTTTTCATGTGTCTTTTGGCCATCTGTATGTCTTCTTTGGAGAAATGTCTGTTCATGTCTTTTGCCCACTTTTTTATTGGATTATTTGTTTTTGGGGTGTTGAGTTTTATCAGTTCTATATATATTTCACTTTGGACGCTACTAAGTTTATGTTTTCTTTCCCCATCTCATAACAACTGGATTTTTTTCTGGAAGAAATTTAGTTAGAATATTAAAGTGTAGCCAAAGGCCAGTGACTATAACCTCCATATTCTACAAATGCATATTCCCAGGCACCAAACCTAGAGATTCTGACTCAGTAGGTTGGGTGGAAATCTGTGCTGTGACAAGCCCCTCAAGTGATTATGAAGCCATAGCCCTGAGTCACCCTTTGAGAAACATTAAGAAGTAAGGATTTTTAGGACAATGCAGAGAATAGAAATTCGTTTCTGGTGGCAGCCAGTGTTTTCTTTCTTAGTGGGGAAAGGTTGGGCTGTCTTCTTGAGAGATGGAGCCTTGAAGGCAGAGGAGTGCCCACCACTGGTTTCTGTCTGTGGCAGGTTGAACCTTCAGCAGCACAGGAGCTAGAACAGCCCACGCTGTTGGACTCACATAGCCTCCATAGCTACTCCATTCATGACCTTGTTGTGCCAACACTACGGTGGCCAAGGGCGGAGACCAGCTGAGGATAACTGGAAGAATCATTCTGGCTTGATTGGTTGATTGATGTCTGTCCTATGGGAGAAGCTTTCTGCTGGGCATTAATGTAGATTACAAAGATGTTCCTACTCCATGCCCACTATCTCAGTCCAGTAGTCACATGCCTCTTTCCCACATACCTTCATCTCCTATCTTCCAGTGTTTTCAAGTCCCTGACCAACTGGCCAAGCTATTCACCATTGCCCACAAGCCTCTGTGCATCCTTGCCTTGGACCATTTCTCTTTCTTCACAAAGTAGATGACTTGATGTACTGCCTGATACCATCCTTAGGAGGATACTTTTCATTGCCATCCCTGAGGGTCCCCTAAAAGGCTGCACTACAATAGCTGTCCATTTTTGTCTCGCACCTATGTGCCAACTGACCTGTCCATGAACCAAACAACCTTTTTCCTCCTCTCTCAGCTAGTCATAGGAGCCCTACATGTGGTCTGACTTGGGGAGGGCTGACTTGAGGATGGCCCCATGATCCTATCTCCAGGTGTTCACTGTCGTGAGTAATCCCCTTCCCTTCGGTGTAGGCAAGTCCTGTGACTTGCTTCTCTCAATGGAATATGGCAAAGATGGTGGGATGTACATGAGTATGT
Source organism: Ailuropoda melanoleuca (assembly GCF_002007445.2). Taxonomy (NCBI): domain Eukaryota; kingdom Metazoa; phylum Chordata; class Mammalia; order Carnivora; family Ursidae; genus Ailuropoda; species Ailuropoda melanoleuca. Next base: position 77,567,005 of record NC_048218.1, read on the forward strand.
GTATTTGACACTCTATATAAGATTGTAACACCCACCTTGCAAGGGCACTCCCTGTGCCTCTTTGCTGTGAAGAAGCAAGTGGCCATGTTACGACCTACCACATGGAAAGGGACACGTGACAAGGAGCTGAAGGGGACCTCTAGCTAAGAGTCAACAAGAAGATAAACCCCTCAGTGTGGCAGTCTGCAAGGAAGTGGATTCTGACAATAACCACATGGGGCTGGAAGTGAATCTCTCCCCAGCGGATGCTTAGATAATATCACACCCCTGTCAATGCCTTGATTACAGCTTTGTGAAAACCCAAAGAAAAGGACTCAGCTAATTTATGCTCCAAGTGCTGACCCACAAAAACTGTGAAATAATATGTGTTGTTTTAAGCTGCCAGATTTGTAATAATACTGTTATGCAGCAGTAGAAAACCAATACACAGCCTGAAATGTGAGCTGAGTGTACAGAATGGTAGGCGACATGGGAGCCTGGGCCACTTGCTCATGCAAGTCCCTGTGCATTGCTGTTCCCAGGTTACCACTTCGTTTTGTGATGGAATGCTGCTAGTTCCTCCCAACCTTGGTGAATTGACAGAACCCAGGTCCCAGTGGGTAAATCTGGACATCTGGTCACTTAATGTCCCCTAGGTAGGTGCTTAATCTATACCAGCGCTCAGTAGCACATGGCGATCTCTTTTCCAAATGATTCTCTGCTGCAGATGGCATGAGATCTGCATCAAGACCCCAGGGCTTTATGCTGTTCTTCTACTCTTCTCCACATGACATTTTTTCCCACCACAGATAAGTCTGAATACCAGTGAGTCCACCTGGTTGTACAGCTCACTGGATCGTACTGCCCAAGCAGCAGTGATGTTTGCACGTCAGCCTGGATCTGCTGGCAATTTTCCTTGTCACTAAATAAATAAGTGAGAGCAGTACTTCTAAATATGGAATATGCTGCCTCCAGAAACCAAAAGGACTGCCAGGCATTGTGTTTTTTTCTTAGTTGTGTGAGAGTATAATTTGTCCTAATTTGGTGGGACTGGGAGAATATGTCCCAGCTTACACCAAACCACTGGATCCCTAAGAATTTCCCTGATGTGGTGATCCCCTGAATCATCATTTAGCCTTTTTTCTGTCCTTTGGCTTGCATGTCCTACCCAGTCCTCCAGTATATTTCCACTTCTTGCTCACCTGATCATTAATATAATACATGAATGTGGTTCTTTGCAGAATGTCCAGATGGTCCAGGTCCTTAAAACCATATTCTAGGAGGATGCCTTGGGTGGCTCAATTGGTTAAGCGTCTGCCTTCGGCTCTGGTCATGATCCTGGGGTCCTGGGATTGAGTCCTGCATCGGGCTCCCTGCCCAGCGGGGAGTCTGCTTCTTCCTCTGCCTGCCACTCGCTCTTTCTCTCACTCTCTCTCTGACAAATAAATAAATAAAATCTTTTTTAAAAAAGACTATATTCTAGGAAAGGGCAGATTTAACATAGCTCAAAGGCAACACTGTGAATGTGTACTTGTCCTGTCCCACGTGAATGTGAACTACTCTGGTCATCCCTCCTAATGAGGACTGAAAAGAATACATTTATGGGATTGATAGCCATATACTTTGTATCCAAGGCCATTTTGATGTGATCTAGCACAGATACCATATCTGGCTCAGAGCTGCAGTTGGGAAGCTACTACTTGGTTGAGTTTATGGTAACCCAGTTATCCTCCAGGATACACTTAGTGTTTGTAGGGGACATACTGATTAATGGGATGGGCCTGTGATGAGGACCACCATTCCTGCCTACTTCAGGTATTTCAGGGTAGCACTAATTTCTGCCATATCCCTTCATATGGTATTGTTTTTGATTTACTATCTTGGCTGGGAAGGGTAGAATGGTTTCACAGGATTCTACTTGGCATTCTCCACTATGATAGCCCTTACCCCATAGGCCAAGGAACCAATGTGGGTTCTGCCAATACCTAAGCATGGCCATTCCATTATTCCTTTGGGAACCAGGGGAATTACCAACACATGAGTGTGTGGAGCAGGTGGACCCACCATGAACCAGATCTAAGTGAGAACTCCATTTATTACCCTATCCTTTATCCACTCCACTCCCAAGAGGGGAGTTATGAGGATGCTTCGGGTGCCTGGATATCTCAACTCAGACCATGTATCCAACAGTCCTTGAAAGGTTTTGTATTCCTCTTTCCTTCAGTGTACAGTTATGTAAGTAAAAAGACTTTGGAGAAGGATTAAGGAAATCAATACCTCATTATTTATTTATTTATTTTTGCCATGGTGTTTGCAGGGTTCTTTTTCATGAGATACTCTGTCAGTCAATGGGATTTGGATTGGAAAACCAGCTCAGGTCTGGAAACTGAGGAAGTGACCAAGACTTTTTATTGTCATGGCTGTGGTCAGCCTCCTGATCATCCATCTTGGATTTATTTTGGTTCTATAGATTGAGCAATACTCTCATTTGCTGTTCATCTATTAAGTCTCTCAGGATGCTATGCTGGATTAACCACCCACCTACTCTCTGTGAGTCAGATCTCTCTGACTGCCTCTGACGTTGCCACTCATAACAATCACACCTGGTTTAATTTGGGAGTTAAGTATTGCCATCTGGCTTATGTTTTGGAATTCTCTTGTCCCCATTGCTATCAAAAAACCCTGCTCCGTCCTGACATCTCCTACCAGTGGCCTTAGCCTATGGAGGACAGCCCACCACTGAGCTTCTTAACAATACTGGAGCCCCCGTCATCAGCACACCCCTTGTCACTTTGGACAAGAACACTGTATCCTAAGAACAGAGGAGGCTAGTAGCTTTTTGCCCTTACATAGTATATCCCAATCAAGTGTCTGATTTCTTCCCCCAGTGCTTGCCCCTGCAGGGCATGTCTACTTAGTGCGGGTCATTGCTTTCTCCAAGTTTCCAAGGGACACCAAAATACTATCACCTGGACTCTTTGCTAGGATATTAAATCCCACATCACAGGTTTTTCTCCCTTTTCCATCCAGCACAGTACCATGTATGCTCTCCTGCTTGGTCAGTCAGTTGGTGTTACCCAATTCTGCAGCTCCTTCAGCATGTAATCCTTTTCTACCACTAGCCCGCCCAGCATTTCTTCATCCTCACTATAGCTCTGATGGTCAGGGGTGGAGAGTGGGGTAGACCACTAAGGGGTAAGGGGAGATATGTGTTATGTTAGAAGGCAGAAACCTCTGCATCATCAAGCTTATACATATATCCACAATATATCCACAAAAGAAAAGCATCAGCCTTTAACAGGGAAGAAAGGGCTGCTTCTGTTAACAGCATTCAAAGAAATATGGAAATTTAAGATTTTCAAATGCATCAACCCAGATGACCCTATTTCAAGCCTCAGCATCCCATTTTTTCCCAATGAGGACCTTGACCTTGGTGTCATAAGCTTTAGTTAAAAGAGAAATGAATAAACATATAAAAATTAACAATGAATATCATGTTGAACTTATACCAAACAAAATTTATAATCATTCATTTAGAGAAGAACCAGATCACCCTTATGGGCTAGGGGAAAGGCCTGCATCAAAGGTAGTATTTTAAAAGGGTCAGATTTTGGGGCGCCTGGGTAGCGCAGTCGTTAAGCCTGTGTCTTCGGCTCAGGACGTGGTCCCGGCCTTCCGGGATCCAGTCCCACAACGGGCTCCTCTGCTATGAGCCTGCTTCTTCCTCTCCCACTCCCCTGCTGTGTTCCCTCTCTCGCTGGCTGTCTCTCTGTCACATAAATAAAATCTTTTAAAAAAATAATAAAAGGGTCAGATTTCAGTAAGATTTAAGAAAATTTCAGAGCTAAGATAAGAAATGGGTGAAGATAAATATATTTTTAAAAAATTGTCAAAAAAAAAAAAAAAAAAAGAAATGGGTGAAGATAAACAGGGAGTCCTCAGACTTGCCTGAAGCCCACAGGGCATGTATCGTGGTGGGGTTAAGCATTATTATCAATCTTTCAATTTTTATTGAGCGTGTGCACCACCAGATTTCTGGGCAGAGCTCTGGGTTTAGAAAATGACCAGTAGCCGCATGCCAACATGCTCCCTCTCACCAATGGCCAGTCAGTAATAAGGTACAAGCTATATGCGTTCAAAAGGGCAAAGACATCGTCTTCAGACGTGTCTAAAGCACAATTGTCACGCGACGACGAAGCTGGAGGAAGAGGACAGAATAATCGGGGTGCCCTCTTCTGGCGAGGGACCGACTCCACCCTCCCCATTCCCCATCCTTCTTTGGGGTGAAGCAGGTTGTTAGCCGAACTCTGGCGCCGCAGAAAAGTCTGTGAGACGCCCCAGCACTACCAATGAAGTTCACAGTCGGGTACACGGTCTACAGACTCGCGCCTGAAAAGAGAGCGGGTCTTCTGAGGCCCTCCGAGGACAGCGGATACGGAAGAGGCGCACGCCCCTTCTCTCCCCGCCCGGGAGCAGTCGCAGACCCCATCCGCCCGCGGTCGCTGAGCATGCCGGGTCCGCTTTCCCGGCAGCTCCTCGGCGTCGGTCGCGCTCAATCGCCCTCATCCTGCGGCCTGCAGTCGGAGAAATGCACGACAACAGGTGGAACTTTATTTACACCCCCTTAGTCATTCTCGCTCCAGCCTAGGAGCCTAAAGTTCGTCTCACCTGTGCAATAAAACGGCGCACGAGCTCGCGGGTCCGAGGACCAGGAGCGCGCGCCACGGGCCGGAAGTGACGCACTCCGTGCCCGCGTCTTCCCGCCCTGCCTTTCGCCTGCCGTTCGGTGGCGGGAGCTGGGGCGACCGTGCTGTCGGCGGCGACTGTAAGTGTCACCCGGTGTGGCGGCTCAGGGCTTCCTAGGCCTGAGAGTCTCACACTTGGGAACGGAGCTAGGACTTTGCGACCACCCCGCCCTTTCCCTATCCTGGAAGCCCCCGGTAGGAGCGGGCGGCGTTCACTCTCCGGAGACGAGCGGCTGAAAGGCCCAGGCGGTGCACCGGAGTACGGAGAGCTTGGGATAACGGGTGACCAGCCCGAGAAATTGTGAGGGTAGCCTTCGCTTCCTCAGCTCCTGCGCCTTTGATGCCCCTGCGATGTCTTCCCCTTCCACACTCGTTCGCGAAATGGTAGCTCAGTACGGCATCTTTCAGAGCCCTGCTTTGGGCTGTAGTACTGTTTAGTAATTACTGCATCCTGTGGCAGGAATGGAGTAATCCAATAACGTTAAAAAGCTTGGCTGTTTACAGTTATTAACCGTATATTTACTGAGTATCCAAATTCCAAGCACAGAAGTTTGTGTACACAAAAGTATGCTTTTTCTGTGTGTTTTAAAAAAAAAGTGAGGTCTAATTGACATACAGTTATTTCAGGTGTACAACAGTGATTAGACATTTGTGAAATTATTGAGTATATACCGTATGCTGTACATTACATCCCGTGACTTACTTTATAACTGGAAGTTTCGTACTTCTTAACCCCCTTCCTCCTTTTTGCCCCCTCCCTTCTGACAAGCACTGGTCTGTTCTATAAGTCTGGGTTTTTGTTTGCTTTGTTTTAGATTGCACATGTAAGTGAAATCATGCAGTCTTTGTCTTTCTGACTTGGCTATTTCTGCTAGTATAATACTTGCAAGGTCCATCCCTGTTGCCCCAAATGTCAAGATTTTATTCTTTTCTATGAGTAACATTACATGTGTGTATCACATCCTTATCCATTCATCCATTGGTGAACAATTAGATTGTTTCCATAACTTGGCTGTTGTAAATAGTGTTGCATTGAACATAAAGGTGCATATATCTTTTTTGAATTAGTGATTTTTTTTCCAGATAGATACCCAGTAGTGGAACTGCTGGATCATATGGTAGCTTTATTTTTAATATTTTTGAGGAAACTCCATTTTCAGGAAACTGTTTATCATAGTGTCTGCACCAATTTATATTCCCACCAACAGTGCATGAGGGCTTTCACAATTCTTTTATTTAACTTTTATTTATTTATTCTTTTATTAACTGCCTTATTGAATAGGCCTTAGCTCCTTTTACAGCAGGAGAAGCTGAGTCTTATAAATGGTAATTCAGTCACCAAACATTATGGAGCATCTGTCGTGTACCAGTTACTGCTCTAGGCACTGGGGGAAAGCAGTAAAAAAAGTAGAATTGCCACTGATGCTGGGGATTTTCAGGCAAGCTAATGATGCTTTTCTATCCCTATAACAAACTTCTGCTACCTGGAAGAAAGTTTACCTGAATATTAATAGTAGTTATCTTTTGGGTGAAATTTTGTATGACTTTTTAAAACAACTCATTCTCTTCTGCTTTGTTTTGATTTCTTCATATGAGCATGTTATTAGCAAAAGAGCTGTTTCCATTTCAACAACACAGTCCCCAGCCCAACCCTCCCCACAAAACAGGCTGTAAAGGCAGTCATTGACTCTACCAGTAAAACAGGCCCTTGAGTGGAGCTCTAGGCCCAGGAAAAGAAATGGAAGTTCTCATTTGTGGTCCCATCACTCCTCGTTGCTAAGTCCATGCCAGGGTCTGAACTAAAGCTAGGTGCATGCCTGGAATGGAAGAGACTGTGGAAACCCATACACAGTTTGGCCACTAACGACATCATATTTGTCAAAAAGTGTGGAACTCTTACAAATTTTTCATTCGTAAGATTTAGCTTTAATCTGTAACTCTCACTGTAAATAGATTCAAGGTTCCTTAAGCACTTTGGCCTCTTGAATTGTCCCTGTAGCTCTCAGTACAATACATTTAGAGGATGCTAGGTCATGAGGTGATGTCCTTTATTTGGTAAGTAATTATTGGAGTATTTTGCACAAGATTAAGTATGTTAGGTGTGCTTTCCCTCTGTACTTTCTCGTAATGATTTCAAAAGAACTTTTCTTTTTCTGTCTTGCGTCTGGTCAGGGTGAAGTAACCATGCAGGCTTTTCTAAAAGGCACATCTGTCAGTACTAAACCATCACTGAAGGATCGAGGAGTAGCTGCCACAGCTGGAAGCAGTGGAGAGAACAAGAAAACCAAACCTGTTCCATGGGTGGAAAAATAGTAAGAATGCTTCTATTTTTCCTGACATAGTTAATAAATTACTTCTCTAACCAGTATTAGTCATTTTGTTGTTGTTGTTGTTGTTGTTGTTGTTGTTGTTACTTAGAGGGGAATGATTTGCCTTGTTTAGATGTCCTTGAAAATCACCCAGATATGTAAGTCCTAGAACCTTGCAACTGAAGGTACCATCAGATGATCTCATTTAATTATTTTATAGATGAACTAAGGTCTTCCCTATAACTCAGGTCTATGGTTTTAGGGACTGAGATACAGCAAGATAAAACAGAATTTCTGGAATGTGGCCATAAGCTCTTGGTCAGGAGTTCTATATAAATCCAAATAATCTGTTCCCCCTTTCATTAACAGGTAGAAATTGTTGAGTTTTTGTTTATACATTTTTGGCAAAACAACGCTTGAAGTGGCACTTAAATTTCAATCACTAAGTGATACTATAACAAGTAGTTATAACCCCTGGTGTAGCCTCAATTACTATCAAAAGGTTGTGAATTACTTACAGGTCAAATAAGACCCTCATATGTTTTGTTTGGCACCAACAGTGATTTTTTTTTTTTTTAAAGATTTTATTTATTCATTCAACAGAGAGACAGCCAGCGAGAGAGGGAACACAAGCAGAGGGAGCGGGAGAGGAAGAAGCAGGCTCCTAGCGGAAGAGCCTGACGTGGGGCTTGATCCTAGAACGCCAGGATCACGCCCTGAGCCGAAGGCAGACGCTTAACGACTGAGCCACCCAGGCGTCCCTACCAACAGTGATTTTTAAAATGGGAAATTTCACATAAAAATCTAGATTTTTAAGTAAAAAAATAAATTATACAAAGGGAAAAAAAAATCTAGATTTTCAGCTTCTCAAGAGATTAGGCAGAACTAGATGCAGGTTCTCACTTGACAGCAGTTAGGTGGACCTCAGTACTCCTTCTAATTCTGGAGAAGTCATTATGTTCCTCAATTCACCATAGTTCCTTCTGTTTTCTCTTGCCTTATACTGTGCCTTCTTTTACTCTTGTTTTCTCCCTGGCCCCTGCAGGTATTTGAATATGAAGCCCTGGTTAAGCTGGTTTCCCTAGAAAACATTATCTAAAATTCCTACCTGGCATTGACCTGATTAATTAAAAATGTTTAAGTCAAAGAAGAGCTTTCAGCTAGCTAATTAATTAAGCACAATACCTAATCTTAGGTTTAGGAGTATAACTTTGTTCCAACTTCTCTTAAAATCACCAGTTAATGATATAAGATGAAAATTGTATGTTATTATACTTCATCTTGGTTAAACTTGTTATTTATCCCTCAATCAGGTGACTAGGTAAGCATTTTTTGTGCAGTTAGGTGATGGATGATATTGATATTAATTAACTACGTTAGCCAAAATAGTTGCCTATCCTGAGGTTATTAAATAGTTCTTCCTTTTCAGCTTAAGGGCATAATCTTGTCAAGATATATTACTTTCTAGGCAGGTGTTCACTTTAAATTTTTAACCAGTTGACATTTATGGTGTAATAAAAGCTTTTTGCTTAATTTTTATAAGCATTATAGATGCAGTTGCATCTAAAAAGGGAAAAATGACTTCACTCCTTCAGTATGTATTAGCTTAAGGTAAATACAAATGGGGTTTCCACCCACTTCCAATTATGAAAGTTTCCTGTTTCATTACCAGTATGAGAATTATCATTGATATTTTAGCAAAAAGAACACTTAAGACATTTCTGTGGCTACTATAATATACTAAATAATCTCTCTGGGTTTTTTTCCAGTCGCCCAAAATGTGTAGATGAAATTGCTTTCCAGGAAGAAGTGGTTGCAGTGCTGAAAAAGTCTTTAGAAGGAGCTGATGTGAGTAGCAGATGATGTTTCATGTCGTTGGCAGATTTAAGGTTTAATTGACTCATTCTTTTCCTTCCTTTTTCAGTTGCCTGCCCCCCTTAAATACTAGATGTATATGACAGTAGGCCCTTGATGACTTTGTACAATGGAGGATTGGTTCAACAAATATTTATTGAGCATCTCCTATCTTAATGGCATTGTTACATAGTACTTAAGTAGAGACCATTGAACAGGACATACTGGGTCCCTTTTCTTGTGAGCTTTGATTTTGGTGGGGAGAGACAGAGAATAAATGTGGAAGCCAAATAAATAAGAGAACAATAGATAATAATATGTGCTATGAAGAAGAGTCAGAGATTCTTTGAAAGTAAAATTGCTCACCTAAGTTAGGATTTGGTTTGAACTACAGTACAAAAAATGAGTATTTAATTCTGCTTATAGCATTGTGTCTTCTGTCCATATGTAGGATAAAAAAAATTCTTGAATGACTTACATTTGAGATGATTCAGAGACAAGATAACCCCATAAGAAGAATTATCAGTTTAAAATTGTATATGATTAAGTGCTTTAAGAGCTCAGTGAAAGAAGAGGAAAAGTTGCAGATGAAAGTGGGGTGTGGTTTTTGCTTTATTCCCAAGGAAGATTTGCTTCCTTCCTTTCAACCTGGCCACTTTGAATTATAGGTTCTTTTGGCTTTTGCTGCTATTATTCATTTCCTGGAATTACACCATAATAATACATATTTTGAAAGAAGTTATATTTATCAAACTATTTAAAATCTTTTTCTTTGCCAATTTTTGTTTTGATTTGACCCAAAGACATTTATCTTTTAATTTTGTAATATACTGTTTTAATTGTATAGTAATAATTACACAGATTGCAGGACAAGATATATTTTAATTGGTGGTATTCTCAACTCTTGAGGCAAATGTAGTGGGATTATGACCCAGTTCTTCACTTTATACCATCCATCTTACAAGGCTGAATTCTGAACTTTCTCTTTTAAAACACTTATTGAATATTTTATGTTTCTTTTCAGACTAAAAAGATGAAGTAATTTTTTAAATTCTACAGAGTAAAGAAAAATAACCCATTCTTTCATTTACTGTAGTATATATGCTGCTGAAGCGAGCACTCACTCTTTCATTTACATTAAAAGATTTTAAAGTAGAATTACATGTTTTAAAGTAGAATTACAATAAATGATTTTCAGAAATCAATTTTAAGAACTAATATTCCACATACAGTTCTTGTGTGCACCATATCTATCACTATTATATAATGTAAGGTTTAATAATTTTACCGTGTTTTAAAGAATTTGTTATTGTATGTGATAGTTACGTGGATGAATTATTACAAATACTGAGGTATGCATGAATCAAAATAATACAGATGAAGAGGCCTAGGAGTTTTTTTTAATATAACTGACATACCCAAGTTGACTAGACCTTTAGCCAGACTCATCAAGAAAAAGAGAGGACTCAAATAAAATCAGAAATGAAGGAAGAGGGGTGCCTGGGTGGTGCAGTCATTAAGCGTCTGCCTTCAGCTCAGGGCGTGATCCCAGCGTTCTGGGATCGAGCCCCACATCAGGCTCCTCCGCTGGAAGCCTGCTTCTTCCTATCCCACTCCCCCTGCTTGTGTTCCCTCTCTCGCTGGCTGTTTCTCTCTGTCAAATTAATAAATAAAATCTTAAAAAAACAAAAGTGAAGGAAAAGAAATAGCAAACGACATCACAGAAGTACAAAGAATTATAAGAGCATATTATGGAAAAGTATATTCCAAGCAATTGGACAATCTAGAAGAAATGGATAGATTCCTAGAAACATACAGTCTTCCAAAACTGAATTAGAAAGAAATAGAAAATTTGAATACACGGATTATTACTAATGAAATTGAATCGGTAATCAAAAAACTCCCAGCAGACAAAAGCCCAGGACGAGATGGCTTCACAGATGAATTCAACTAAACATTTAAAGAAGAATTAATACCGATTCTTCTCAAGCTATTCCAAAAAATAGAAGAGGAAGGAAAACTTCAAAATTCGTCCCATGAGGCCAACATTACCTTGATACAAAACCATAAAGCTTAGGAGGTTCTTTGGTGTTTGTTTTTAACAAAACTCAGAGCCTGTATCTTAAGGTGTGTGCTACCAATATAATAGTCTTCAATTAATATATTTATCTGTACATTGGTTTATTGGACACATGTTGAGTACTACACAAGATGCTGAAAATACAGATGTGAATCGAACCAGGTTCTTGACCCTAAGCTTACCATAGTGAGGTAGACAGGTATTTTACAATTAAACCAAAACATAAAATGAAGAACAATAATCGCAAATTATGGTATATAAATAAATAATTGCAAGTTGAATTAAGTGCAACAAAGACTGACGAGAGAGTAACAGAAGAGTTCCACTTTAGATTGGGTGGTCAGGGAAGGCTTCTGACTTGTAATGCAGCAGAAGTTGGTGAAGCAGGAAAAAAGCAGTCAGACCCTAGCTTGTGGGGGACAGGATAGGCCATCAAGTGCTTAGTTGTTGGAATTTCATTGTAAATTGGAGCCTAGAAAGGTGAGCAGATCATGGAGATCCATAAGTACAGGCTGGTTTTTGTTTGTCTGGTTTTGTTTTTCTAGGTGGAGTATGAAGCCAACGAATAGTTTTAAGTAGCAAGTTGAGTGGCATCTGATTTGGGTGAAGAATGGATGGGAAGGTCGAGGGTTAGGCAAGAATGGAAGCAAACTGTGCTGCCTAGTTTCCCATGTGCAGTGATTCCTATACGTGAAAGGACATACTGAAGAGTGCAGTTTTATGACCGAGCTCATTAGAATTTAGTACATTTATCAGTCTGTACCACAGATTAGTTGCCTGTTTGAAGAAGCCAAGTTAGTGAGATTTAAGGTATAAAAGAAAATAATTAGTGATTTAGTCTTACCTTTTCTTCCTCTAATTAATTCACCTGATATATCTGGGCATCCCTACAGGGTATATAATCATGGAGTAGAGTACTGCTGGGCACTTAGTAAACTTTTTTTTCCCCCCTACTTTTAGAACATCAGCTTATCTAGAGCCCTTTTAAGTCTTTTTCATTCCTTTTTTCTCTGTATTAGCCAAATTGAAGTTCTCTTTTGGTCTGTTTCCCCCTTGAAGCAGTGGACATCTAGAAAGTCTTGCCCAATCCTGAGCAGAGGGGTGAGATAGGGAACTGATAGAAGCCTGAGATTCCCTTCAGAAAAAAGAGGTTTCGAGGTGCCTGGCTGGCTTAGTCAGTAGAGCTTTGCACTCTTGATTTTGGGGCTGTGAGTTCAAGTCCCATGTTGGGTGTAGAGATTACTTAAAAATCCTTTCCTTCTTCCTTTTTTTTTTTGAAAGTTTTCTAATTCCTATTTTGAAAACTTTACCCAGGTATATTGGGTATAGAACAGTTATAAATATTGATTCAGCTTAAGATACTAGAAAAACATTTTTGGGGAAAGTATAGTATTATGTGAAAAAGCAGGAGTTACAACTGCTAATAGTGTGATACTGGTCATATTAAGGAACATTTGTATTCAGATATGTGCCCTATTAGGGAAGTTATTGCACTGTTCCATAGATGTTTTCAATCATCATTTTCATCTATTTGTACCAGAATACAGTTTTTAAAAAATAAAATTTAACCTCCACAGCTCCCTAATCTCCTGTTTTATGGGCCACCTGGAACTGGAAAAACATCCACTATTTTGGCAGCAGCGAGGGAGCTTTTTGGGTAAGTTGAAATCTCTCTTTTTTTAAAGACTTAACATCAAAAATCTCTACTTTTCTGTAACTAAAAATTTGTATTTGGTTTCTCTGTAAGGTTATTATTCTGTATTTTTTATTAATCCAGTGGGCCTGTTTCCAGTTCCTCCCCCCCAATAAATAAGCTTGCCTACATCTTTTGTAATCTTCATTCTGAACCTTATTCAAATGTTTGAATGTACTACAACATAGGAAGCCTTATTATTTTTTTCATCACTTTATCTGTTTCATTGTGATTTTGGAGCCCAAAGGACCCATCCTATCTTTAGTCATGCCAGTACTTTCATCACTCTCTTAATGGTTGTGTTCACATCTGTGTCCTTGTGTGATAGGATCTGCTGTGTCTCATGCTAATGACCCCACACCACTCCTCCTAGAGTTCTTTCTTGCTCTGGCCTTTCCAGGCCTTGCCTCTGGAGTGGCTAGGCCAGCCCCTTGCCCTCAAGTATCTTGAGTGTGAGCAGAGTATGTAGTAGTTGATGCAGAATTCCAGGTACACCAGAAGTTCTCTGTGAGCCACTTTCTTAGATTTTTCTTCGAGGATTGACTGTGTTGGCTTACCAGCCATTGTAGAGGAGCCTTTTACCTAGAGTTTGATATATATCAGCCCAGGTATGATATCCCTAAAACATGCACTGATAGCAAAGTCTATCTTGATCGCTTTTCAGCCTTTTGGCTAAGATCAAATGTACCAAAGCCTATCTTGAATTTATCCAGAACTTTCATGTCAGGCATATGGTCAAAGGTACATCTGAAATCCTACATGTGAAAATAATCAGATGCCTCTGAAACCACCAAATATGTACAGATAATTAGTTCTATTGAAATGTGAAGAACGAAAAAAGGGGAAGAGCGTGCTGTGAACCTAATATTTTATTTATTTGACAGCAATCATTGTTTCTTAAGGAAATTATAAAAGAGCTTTTTTGATTATTCCACAACTCAGATCCAACCTGAACCAGCGTTAGCAATGTAGTCATAATGAAACCCAAGTAGTTTTATTAATAGTTTTCTGAGAGTAGATCAGTCCAAATTACATAATTTTTAAAATATCCTGTTAAAAATAATGTTTGTCCTTATAGAACTCAATTTAATTATGAATTCCACATTTCATAGTATATGTGGTTTTAAAGTGGAAAATATATGCAGAGGGCTTTATGAACATGCCCATAGAAAAATGCTTAGGAGGATATCATCCTGTTCAGGAAAACTAAAGACAAAACTAAGTGCCAACTCTTGTTTTTTTAATTAAAAAATAAATATGTATATAGTAAAGTAGAGGGAAGTTTTCAAAACAAAGACTTGGCAGGGTGTGCCAGTTATTTTACTTTTCTTTTGATTTCTCGGATGACCCTATGGCGAGCTACCTTTAATAATTTTTTTTTAAAAACTCACTTAAAAAAAAAAACCTGTTCATGTTTTAATCCAGTAATGGTCCTTATAGCAAGCTACCTTATGGAAATAATTGAAAATATGCTCTATTACAGCATTATTTAAAATTGTACCATATTTAAAACTATCTAAATAACAATAGAAGAATATTAAATTAAGTAAATGATGGTACAATCATAGGATAGAAGGTCATATAGTTATTAAAATGGTATTTACAGTGGTTCTGATGACGTGGCAAGATGTTTATGATCTAATCTTAAGTGGAAAATGGACTTAAAGTTTTATGAATTATGTAATACCATCTACCTGTTTTTTAAACTGCATGAAAAAAAAACTGCATGTCTCTACAAAATAAAAAATGCGAGTGTGATTGCATGCCTTCTATCTAGTGTTTACTAGGTGGATTTTAAACTACTACAGAATGTGCAGTTGTTAAAATATGGTTTAAACCTCATTTATATGCTCTATTATTTTTCATATTCGTTTCATTTTGACATAGGCCTGAACTTTTTCGGTTAAGAGTTCTTGAGTTAAATGCATCCGATGAACGTGGAATACAAGTAGTTAGAGAAAAAGTGAAGAATTTTGCTCAATTAACTGTGTCAGGAAGTCGTTCAGAGTAAGTAAAGCTAACTTATCCTTCTTCATACCATGTCATTGCATTTGTTTAAAATACATGTTTCTGCCAAATGTCCAACTCCTTTTTCATGTTGGATCATATTTTTTTTTAATTTTATTTTTTTAAGTAATCTCTACAAGCAACATGGGACTCGAACTTACAATCCCAAGATTAAGAGTTGCTTGCTCTACTGACTGAGCCAGCCAAGCGCCCCTTTATCTAAATTTAAACCCAGAAGTGACCTTTCCATTATAGTACATAATTTTAAATTGTTTAGCTGTCAAGGGTTTTAAACTTATGTTTTGTCTAAGGAGTATTTATTAATCAAATTTGGTAGTTTGGTGGTACACTGCTAGTAAAAAATCCTGATTTTTGTTATTGTGTTATTTAAAAAAATTCTGTCAGAATCTTAAGCTTCAGTGTATATTTCCTGATTAGGGTGACCATATAAGTTATTGTCCAAACTGGGACACTTTTAGAATAAAAGAGGAAGTGTTCTTAATAATTTAAATAGGACTGCCCTTAGTTAAACAGGGATGTTTAGTCAGCTACTTATTAATCCTTATGTGTTCTAAGATGAAATTTTTTGGAAGCTGGCATATATTTAAACTCAGAGCACTTAAGAATTTGTAGAAAGTGGGGCGCCTGGGTGGCTCAGTCGTTACGCATCTGCCTTTGGCTCAGGGCATGATCCCGGTGTTCTGGGATCGAGCCCCGCATCAGGCTCCTCCGCTGGGAGCCTGCTTCTTCCTATCCCACTCCCCCTGCTTGTGTTCCCTCTCTCGCTGGCTGTCTCTGTCAAATAAATAAATAAAATCTTTTAAAAAAAAGAATCTGTAGAAAGTGAATGACTGATTTTTGTTATCTACTGTGGATTGACAATGCGTATAAATCCTATATTTGATAAGGGACTTCGATCAAGAATATATAAAGAACTCATACATTTTAATAATCAAGAGAAAACCCAATTTAAAAGGCAAAGGAACTGAGTAGACCTTACATCAAAGAAGATACAGTAGTCCCCCTTTATCTGTGATTTCAGTCAGTTCCCATGGTTTCAGTTGCCGACACTCAGCTGAAGTCCAGAGCAAATGATTCACCTTCTGACATAATCATCAGAAGGTCATTAGTAAGTAGCCTGTCATCACAGTACCTAAGTAATACCTCACTTCGTCTCATCACATAGACATTTTACCATCTCACATCACAAGAAGGGGGAGTACAGCCCAATAAGATGTTCTGAGAGAGACCACAGTCGCATAAGTTTTATTACAGTATATTGTTAAAATTGTTCTGTTTCATTATTGTTAATGATCTTGTTATTGTTGTTAATCTCTTACTGTGCCTGATTTATAAACTGAACTTTTCCCTAGGTATGTGTGTATAGGAAAAGCATGGCATATATATTTATATACTGTTTGATACTATCCAGGGCTTCAGACATCTGCTAGGGTTTTGGAACACATTCCTGTGGATAAGGGCGGACTACTATACAAAAGGCCCATAAAGACATGAAAACGTGCTCATCAACATCATTATCCATAGAGAAATGCAAATCAAAACCACGATGAGATACCACTTTATGCATACTAGGATGGCTCTTAGCAGAAAGACATATTGGCAAAAATGTGGAAAAATTGGAACCCTTATACTTAGCTGGTTGGAATGTCAAATGGTACAGACATTTTGAAAATAGTTTGGCAGGTCCTCTAAAAGTTAAACATAACTTTTATGTTTATATGTTTATAACCAGATAACCCAGCAATTCCAATCCTAGGTGTATACCCACAAGAAATGAAAACATAGGTCTATTCAAAACATGTTCAAAAATGTTCATAGCAGTATTAGCCATAGTGGTCAAAACATGGAAACAACCCAATTATCCATCAACCTATAAATGAATGAATAAAATGTGGTATATCCCTTTGCCATATTATTTAGCAATGAAAAGGAATGAAGTAATGATGTACTACAACATGGATGAACCTTGAAAGCATGCTAAAGCAGCCAATCACAAAGACAACATATTAATCCATTTATATGAAAATGTGCAGAATAGGCAGATCTGTGGAGACAGGAAAGATCCATGATTGCCTGCAGCTGGGAGAATTGGAAGGCGTGGTGGGTATGGGGTTTCTTTTTGGGGCGATGAGTGTTCTAAAATTAGATTTTGGTGACAATAGATGAATTATAACTCCTGTTTCTCTGAATCAGTGGGAAGCCATGTCCTCCTTTTAAGATTGTGATTCTGGATGAGGCAGATTCTATGACCTCAGCTGCTCAGGCAGCTTTACGACGTACCATGGAGAAGGAATCTAAAACCACACGATTCTGTCTCATCTGTAACTATGTCAGTCGGTATGTATATTGCCCTGAAGATAGATGCTAGGGAGCCTTGTTTTGATAACCCCAATTAGGGAGAGAAAAAATGTAAATGTTTGAAGGATACAGTAATTTCTCCTTCATCAAATCTTGATTTGTTCTTGATAAAAATGAGTTCTTTGGGGGAAAATCTTTAGTTGCTGACTTTTTTTTCCCAATATTTTACAGAATAATTGAACCTCTGACGTCTAGATGTTCTAAATTCCGATTCAAACCACTGTCAGATAAAATTCAACAGCAGCGATTACTAGACATTGCTGATAAAGAACATGTCAAAATTAGCAATGAGGTAATTACTGATTATTGCAAATATTGTAATTACGAATTCCTTTGATGAATTCATAAGAGGTCCTGAAAGCATCAAATGTGGTACTTTAATTTCTGATGCTTTCAGGCAGTTAAGCTAAGAGAGCAGCATTTGGAATGTCTAGGAATTACAGGTTCAGCCTTCTTGTTACTATTAGAAGTTTATTATCAATATTTCAGAGCCAGAACTAGAGCAGAGTTCATACACATAATGCAAATTCTCCGATGATAAATCTCTGCATAATGTTAAGATTTTAATGTCCTAGCTAATATTTCACTTGAGGAGTGAATTTCATAATGAAATTTTTTCAAGGTTTTATTTATTTGACACAGAGACAGCGAGAGGGAACACAGGCAGGGGAGTGAAATTTTGGTATATTAAGAGGATGTGTAGGCCTTATTCATTTTAACAGAATTTAACCATAATTTGATGTAGTCAAGAAAATAGGATTAGAAATATGGAAATTTCTCTGTCTCTGCAAATTTCTTTTAAAGGCAAGAGATCTCTAGCCTTCCACTAGACTGATGCTATCTCCATGAATTTTGCCATTGTAGGACTGATAACATTCCCTTAAAACCGAAAATTAGTGTTTTCTCCCACTAACTCTGGGCTAAAGTTGTTTTTTCACTTTATTAAAGTCAAAAAGTCTTAATTGGCCAGCCATCGTAGGTTAAAAAAAATTTTTTTTTTCTTTCAGGGAATAGCTTATCTTGTTAAAGTGTCAGAAGGAGATTTAAGAAAAGCCATTACATTTCTTCAAAGTGCTACCCGATTAACAGGTGGAAAGGAGATCACAGAGAAGGTGATCACAGACATTGCTGGGGTAAGAGCACTAGATATTCCAACGTTTTTGGTTGGGCTTGGGCTCTTAGAAAATTTTCATCTGACAAATGTATTCAGACTGCTTATGTGCTGGGTGTAATCCATTCAGGCAGCTTTAACAAAATACCATAGGCTGAATGGCTTATAAACAGAAATTTCAGTTCTGGAGGCTGGGCAGTCCAAGATGAAGATACCTGTATAGAGTATCTGGTGAGGACGAATTTCTTAGTACATAGACTCCTAGTATATGGACTTAACTGCATCCTTTCTGGCAGAAAGGCCTTTTCTAAGGGCACTAATCCCATTCATGGGGTTCTTCTCTCAGGACCTAATCAACTTCTCAAAGTTCTCACCCTCTTTCACAGTAGGGATTTTTAACATGAATCTTGAGGGACACATTTAGTCTACAGCATGTGCCAAGTACTATGCTAGAGACTGTAATAAGGAAATAACCTGGAAGCATCAGAACACTTCAGGGATATGGCATTAAGAGATTCCTGTTCTTACAAATCTATTCTGATAAAGGGTCATATATCCCACTAAAGGGGTATAGATAAAGGGGCTATATCCCACTTAGAGAAATCGTTTTTGTCGGGGTTCATCTTTACCACTAGTAGGATCACTACTTTTAAGACTTAGTTCCTCAGATATTTTTCATACTGTTAGGGAAATGGTAGCATTAGTCCGCTTTGCAATCTCTTGGTAGTTCCATCTTTACTAGGAAAGGGGGCACTCGCCTTCAAAATCCCTTTTTAAGCTAATTGACAGATTTTAGCCACTGCTGAGGAATAGTTAGAACTACTTGGGTACAAGCCAGTGGGGAGAATTTTTAGCTGCTCACCCACTGACCAGAGCAGCTGTTCTTGTTCCATCATGAGCCCAAACTTGATCAGAAACAAAATTTTGTGTACTTCAGAGGCATTAAAAAACTTTTAAAAGCAAACTCTATCACTATTACATGATAGTGAGTGGATTAGTTTAAAGATGGTCCTAATCAGGGTTAAGAGGTTATGATTACATAGAGAGGTTATTTCTAGCTTTCTGGAGCTTATGGTAATGAGGCTCTTCCCAAGTTCTCTTCCTTTGCCTTCCCAAACCTTAGGTAATACCAGCTCAGACAATTGATGGAATATTTGCTGCGTGTCAGAGTGGCTCTTTTGATAAACTAGAAGCTGTGGTAAAAGTAAGTCACTTTAATTTTTCCCTTCCCCAAAGTTACCAGTAAACGACCATACCAAATTCAACTCTTTCTGTTGCAGGACTTAATTGATGAGGGCCATGCAGCAACTCAGCTTGTAAATCAATTTCATGATGTGGTTGTAGAAAATGATAACCTCTCTGATAAACAGAAATCTATTATCACAGAAAAACTTGCTGTAAGTGGGCAGTTCTGCACATTTTAGAAAATGTGTTTTAAATACAACACAAAGGGAGATTTTCCTAACTTTTCATTTTCTTATAGGAAGTAGACAAATGCTTAGCAGATGGTGCCGATGAACATCTACAGCTGATCAGCCTCTGTGCAACGGTGATGCAGCAGTTAACTCAGAATTGCTGAAATGATCTTTTTTTTAAGATACAATTTTGTAAGATACTCTTTGTAAGTATGATCTGATAATAAAATGACCAAAGCACCTTTAAAGTGAATATACAATTTATTTAACATTCAAACTTCATTAAGACATGTGCAATATGGCAATTTTACTGGGGGTTTAACCCTACCTAGGATATGATTGCTTGCTGGGGCTTAGCAACAGGGTCCAGTTCACACTTAGCACTAATTAAATACTTTATTGAATAAATACAATACCAAACAAAATGCATTCAAATGCTTTCTAAAAAAAAAAAATTTTAAAGGCCTTTCTATTCAGGCTTTATGACAAACACAATAAAGGCAGATATGCTAGTTTAACATAATTGGCTGATTTTATACAGCACTTATATCTTTTAGTCCACAAGTATATTATTAAATGATAGAGAACATCTAATACAACCATTTCTACAGAACTAGGAAATAAATTTCTAAGAAAGAAAGATTTTACAGACCCCATCTTTTATACCCAACCCCAACAGTCTAACTCTAAAGAGGATAAAGCCAATGCCTTTCCTCACAAAGAGCTCACGACTAAAGTCGCTTTGCTATCAAAATCTGTATTTCTGATCCGTTATGAGCATTGAGACAAGATTCAAATATTCCCAAAGAAAGAAGCACAATGCACGTTGTGATCGCCTATTCAGCAACAGCGAGCACTGCATTCAAAACTATCTCATCCCAGGAATTAAATAAGGTCAGCCACATTCATTGGCATTTCCTCCACTGTAGTATTGTAGAAAGTCTCAATGTCACGAAGAATCCTCTTGTCTTCTTCAGTAACAAAGTTTATAGCCACACCTTTCCTCCCAAATCGACCCCCTCTGCCAATTCTGTGTAAGAAAAAGAAATCACAGCAATTAGAATGTTACTTCTCAAATATGAACTACTGAACATGATGATCCACTTGTTAACCATCAGCTGCTGTTTACTTAATAGGGTTATAGTTCGTGCTTCTAATTGGAGCGCACTAGCTGCTAATCAATATCTAGAGAAAAAAATCTTCCTTTGCAGTTAGTGCCAAAAGGATTCAAGGCTTGTCTGGCTGCAAAATGAGATTTTTATCAGGTGTCTTGAGCATTACTTTTAAAGCAGATGACAGTATTGTGTTTGGGGTAGTGAAATTAAAGCCCATACCAAAGTGGGCCAGCCAAGAGCAGATGTCAGCCTGGGACAGATGTAAACACCAGGGATAAAACAAAAAGAACAGTTATGTCACCCATTTCGACGCACCTCTGGAACTGTAAACTGTAAATACAAATGCTGCAAGGTTAACTACTGTCTAAAACTTACAACTTTTTCCAGTGGGAAAACAAGCATTTGGTATGGTAACCCAAACTTATCACTGCTTTTTTGCTCAGTTTCACACGTTGTAACTCAAAATTACTCAAACGTGTTTACCTCCAAAACAGCTTTCTACCTTCCTGATAGAAACCAGACAACACAAACCACCTAACAGACTAACATACAAAAATGCCTTGGCTGGAGCAACTTAAAAATATCAAATAATCATGACAAAAGAAAAACAAATATAAATACCGACTCGCTCTTTATTCAAACAGTGTGCTGTTTCGCTTATGATTCCACGTCCTAAATTACGTCAACGCCGTTTCTGAGCGCCATCTCGTCATCAACTGCTGCTATCGACTCCTGTATTTTTTAAAAAGTCTTTTTTTACATCACATAACAAGGTACAGTTCAATTTACTTAGGGATAAAGCCACTATAACTAAACCAGGGACTGCTCAAATTGCTACCAGACAACACCAAGAAAATCCCAACTACAGAGGAATCACCAAGAAAGAAAGCACATGGACACAAGAACTTCACTAAAATCTCAAAAGTAAGCTGACCAATAGATCTAAACAACCTGATCTGTATGTAGTAAGTCCACAATCTGGGCAACATTTACGACTGTTTTCCCACTGTAGATGACCAATCTTCCCAAGTACAATTTTAGTTACATCTTACCAAGTTACTAAGTCTTTTTGCTTCCCTGACATGAAGTTACCTTTCAAACAAATCAGTCCGTAGAAAAGCCACACATGAATTCATTTTACCAGTACAGTTAACAGCCAAAATGCGACCTACTCACCTGTGAATATAGTTTTCACGATTGGTAGGTAGATCATAGTTTATAACCAATGACACTTGTTGCACATCAATCCCACGAGCCTGAAAACACAGCGGTACGGTGTTCAAATTCTATTTTAAAAAAT
Source organism: Ailuropoda melanoleuca (assembly GCF_002007445.2). Taxonomy (NCBI): domain Eukaryota; kingdom Metazoa; phylum Chordata; class Mammalia; order Carnivora; family Ursidae; genus Ailuropoda; species Ailuropoda melanoleuca. The sequence continues at coordinate 77,588,992 of NC_048218.1, forward strand.
CAGACAGCTATATAATGTAGGCCACAAAATAGTAGTGAACTATGTGAAGTGGTATAGCCCACTGTGGAGTGTGGTCTTTTCTTTAATCTCCCAAAGAGCCCAAGCTGGTAAAGGTTATCAAAAAACCTTCCCCCCAAAATAAACTTTTGGTAGATTAAAAAGAACAGTAAGAGACTTACCAACAAGTCAGTAGTGATCAAAACACGGCTTGACCCTGATCGGAATTCCCTCATGATAACATCTCTTTCCTTCTGGTCCATGTCACCATGCTGCAAATTAACAAACCTTAATTCAAGAATCACCAGTCACATCAACTACTCAAATTTATTGACATGTATGAGACCAAGCGTCCCTGGCTGCTACGGGGGTATAGCAGACAGGTATAGTTAAGAAACAACTTTATTTTGAGCAGGGGGAACGACAACACAGCACTTAACAGCTATATTGTAGTCTAAATCCTGCTTTAATGAAAATACAATTACTACTAGAACACCTCTTACCAGAGCAGAAACTGTGAAGTCCCTGGCATGCATTTTCTCAGTAAGCCAGTCCACCTTGCGCCTTGTATTGAGAAAAATAACAGCCTGAGTAATCGTCAGTGTCTCGTACAAGTCACAAAGTGTATCCAACTTCCATTCCTACAATTTTTCAAAGTTAACAGTTATTAAAACCTAGTTTCCAACTCATGTCATTAGAAATTCATTCTCTTAAGCCTATGCAAGACATATTGCACCAAATCTTAAGACAAAGGACACTGGACATTAAGAAAGAGGTCCACCCCAGTCTTTACAATCTAGTGCAGTTACTCTTCTTCTTGTGTGTACTCTGCTAGCATTATTACAAAAACTAAGGCAATCCTAGTTTCTGCAATTTTAGCACAGTGCTTATACAAGAAGATTAAAAAATAAACTACATCTTAATGTTTAGTAATTAGACAAATTACCTCTCTTTCAACATTAATATAAAATTGTTTGATTCCTTCAAGGGTCAATTCTTCCTTTTTCACCAGAATTCGAATTGGATCTCTCATGAATTTTTTGGTCACTTCCAACACATCAGTTGGCATTGTGGCAGAAAGCAACACAACCTTAAAAAAGACAACGATTATACTGTCACACAAACAGCCCAACTTTCACAATACTCAAACTGCTTGAGACCTAGTGTCTTTGCCTATGAAATTCTGTGGTTATGCACTAATTACCTTAAGCAGGGGGGAGGACAAATTCATCAGCTGTACTGTAACCTGTGTTAAACCTAAGCCCCAACCTACTACAGGACAGGAAAATTAAAGCTCACCTGAATACTTGTATTTAGTTTTTGGAAAATCTCATAGATTTGATCCTTAAACCCTCGGCTCAACATTTCATCTGCTTCATCCAAAACAAACATTTTGATCCATTTTGGAGCTGACAAAGAAAGCCATACATATTATCAGCTCTAGATAGATGCTCAGGGATACTATTTTTAAATTTGTAATAATAAAAACAAATTATACTCTCAATGGACAGCAATACTTACATAGATATCTCCTGTTTAACATATCAAATACTCTCCCCGGTGTACCAACAACAATGTGTGGTGCTTCAGCCTGCAGTTTTTGCATTTCATTTCGAACATTGGTTCCACCAATGCAGGCATGACAAGTTGCTCCCATATAGTCTCCAAGTGCCAGAATTACCTTTTGGATCTAAAAACCAAAACCCTTAATTATTATCCAGCAGAATTACAGACTCTGTGACTAAACTTCCAAAGCATAATGGCAAATATCTGGTCTGCAAATAGCTTCTATGCATGCACAATACTTAACTACTTCCAAGCTTAAAATGCAGACTGATCTGCCTCATGGTCAAATTCCCTTAACGTGTCTTCCTTGTGCCTTGTCAAACTTGGGATCCTGTTGCCCCGGATACTAGCTATTTTAGTTGTTAAATCATTTCCCACATTGCTTTTCATTGTGTAGGAAGGTGTAAATAGTGGAACTCTGCAATTACATCTAGGACAGCTTGTTGATACTTTAGTTTTTCCCAAAGTACTGGACCTCATGTCCTCTTGACCTTAATAAAACCTAGTTTTATTAGCAAGGTTTTACTTCAAAGCCAATATAGCAGTGAGCTTTGAAAACATAGCATGCAACAGATGCATCACAAACTACTGAGACAGTCAAATGATAACATGTCACTGCAGTTTTCATGTTGCACAACTGCATTCAAACTTAAAAATGGGAACAGAGCTAGTCCACCCTGAAAAGCTTTGGTTTCTCAAATCTGTTACACAACCCTGCAAATCATACCTGCACACCCAGTTCCTATTTTTAACTTTCAACAAAAACTCCCTGCATGCATGGACAATTAGAAGGAGGGCTCCTACTGATAGGACCAATTTATACTAAGTTTAAAATTCTTCACAGTTGTGAAACCTGAAACCTATGCAACACGCAAGCAGTTTTTTTGAACTACACTATCAATACCTGTTGAGCCAGTTCTCTGGTGGGGGCCAATACTAGTGCTTGGGTCTCCTTGAACTCAATCTCCAACTGTTGCAGGATGGAAATAGCAAATGTGGCTGTCTTGCCAGTACCTGACTGAGCTTGAGCAATCACATCATACCCTAAAAAAAGTAGGATACATATTTACCGATCCCACATCAAACCGCCACTTCTAGTTCACACCATGTATTCCATTTGGAACATTAATTATGCCCAAATAATCAAGTGATCAGCAATGAGTTTTCTCTTCATTTCAGGTCAGTCCCGAAAGATGATTGCCATCATTTCACTTTAAGGAATACAAACAGGTGCTAGCCCCCAGAAGTTATTTTCCCTTTTATGGTCCAGGTCTATGCAGAACAGTTAATTCATTTCTTAGAAGTGCTAACTATTTCTTTTACCTTTAATACAAGGAATAATAGCTCTCTGTTGAATAGCTGAAGGCTTCTCAAAACCATAAGCATAGATGCCCCGAAGAAGAGACTCCTTTAAATTCATATCGTCAAAGTTATCAACAATCTCATTCCAGTTGCTCTGTAAATTACATATAAAAAAGACTGAATAAATGGGATGAACAAGCTCACCTTTCCAGGGTTTCAAAATCAACACACATTTCTTACCTCGATGACACCATCAGGGTCCATTCCCTCTGGGCCTCCATGTTCTCTGCTGACAAGAATACTGCAGTTAGAGAACATCCCTTTCCCCAGCCACCTTAACTACACATTAGGGGAGAGCACTATTTATACAGGCCACCCTCCCTTGGACGTGTACACCCCCCCCCCAAGGCAGTCAAGGAAGCTGGCGGTGCACGACACCTAATGTTCTGTGCGCGCCAGCCCAAAGGCCGACGACAGGGGACGCCCAGGAAAGACCCCACGGACGCCGGCCCTTCCCCCCAGGCCCGAGCGCCAGCGCTCCCGTCTCGCGAGAGCTCCGCGCGCTGAGCTCCGCCCCTTACACTGCGCAAGCCGGGGTGATTGACGCGGGCCGAGGCCTGGCGAGAGCTATGCCAACGGTTCGCAGGGACCCGGTTGCCGGCGCGGTCCCATCCGCCTTGCGGACTTGGCGAGCAAGCGCCGCTGTTACCCTCCCCCCACCCTACCTAAAGTCGAGCGCTGCAAGTCGCGCCTTCCGCCGCAAATAATGCTTCGGACTCCGTTACACTATTTCGACTGCGGACTGCGCCACCGCTTTAACTAAACGTGCGCCGTACGGGCAGGAGAAGCAACCAGGATTTAAAAACGTCTCCGGGAGAAAAAAAAAAAGACACCCTCCAACCACTCCGTTTTTGTACCCTGGTCTCCCCGCAATCCAGGCCCTACCCATCATGGAAGCTTCTCGAAGAGCAGAGGGTGCTAAACCCCAAGGAAACGCTTATGAACCCAGAACTCCCTGCCTCCACACCATCCATTATCATCTCCGCTGGGCGTCATATGACCTTCGCCGCAAAATACCACCTCCGAGAAAGCGCCATACCTGTTATAATCCGCGGAGCCACCAGACATGATCCGAAGAACCACTCAGCGCCCGACTGGAAAGACAGCGGTACCGCGCCACCCGTTTTTTATAGGCTCGCGGCCGGAACCCGTTTTCTGCGGAGGAATTTTCTCGTCGCTCTTCGGTTCTCTACCAAATTGTGATCTTGGGGTTCTTATCTCAGAAAATATCCTAAGCAAGTGGGTGGGAAAACCAAATTTGGTTATTTCTCGATCTTACAGGGCCGCTGGAAATCCCAGGGCCTTGGGGGAAGGTTTGGACTCTTTGCCTTGCGGCGGAAGAATATTGCAGCAAGCGGCTGCCGATCCGCGCTCCCCGCCCGCCCCGCTCCTACGGGGTTTCCGCGTCCCTGAAGCAGAGGCGGCCGGGGGAGCGGAGCAGGACCGGGAGGCGGAAGCCTGGGGCGGCTGGGCGGCCGGCGTTTCCCCGCGGGCCGGTGGGGTCGAGCTCGCCGCCTGCCGCCGGCGCTCGGGGACCGCGGCGGAGGCACGGCCACGCTCTGCACTGGGAGGGGGGAAGTACGGTTATTCCGCCGGCTCCCACCGCTGTTTAATTCGACGGTGAAGAGCTGCCTGGCCTTTAGCTGAGCGTTTAACATCTCTTCAGATCTTAAAAGTGTGAAACTTCCTGCTCGGGAAAATGTCGACCAACCAGCATGTTCCAGAAAATCCGGTACAACGTAGTACATTGTGCCAAAAGAGGACAAAATGTGTAGTGTCCTTTGCATATGTCTCTGGAGTAGCTAACTCTGTTCTCCTCATGTTGCCTCTGGTCTTCTCTCGCTCTCTTAAAAATAATACTAATAATTTTTACGTGTGATGAATGCCCCATAAGATCACTCTGAACTTTTGCAAAGGGTTAGCAGCTAAGGAGTAATTTTCCTTGTAATGCAGGAATTTAAATGGACGCTTCCGGCAGATACAGCTCCATGCCCCTTCCGGACTAGATAGATTGTGATTCTGGTCTATACTGCTCATTTTTTTCCAAAAGGCTTTGAACTTTAATTGCTTAATATCTAATGCATGTTGATTTAATGGAAATTGAGAGCAATACAACCCTTGCTCCTTAAATAAACCGCACGATTCTTTAAGCCCCGGAGGTTTTCAACTGTAGCCCTGACCCAGGCCTGGGTTAGGCCCAATCCATTTAGTCATTTAACTTGAAAATACTACCCACACTGCAAGATATTATCAGGGAAACATTTTCTCATTAATTCAGACGGCTGCCTAAGGTCTGCTAACTGGAAAAGTTGATATAATTTTCTATATCTGTATATGATAGTTGGGTTTTTTTCAAAATTTATTTGAAAATTATTGTGCCAGGAACTCTGACAAAAACTAATACTGAGATGACAAACTAGAGGTGGGTCTCAGTTTAGGGATGCTGCTCCTTATCATCCCCCTGGGATAATGTTCAAATTCAGATTTGAGATAACGCCAGATATTTTCTGAGAATGGAGGTCAAAGATCCTTACTGTCTCATCTAAAACCTGCTAAAACTCTCCTGGGATCTGAGAAACGGAAGGAAATACTAAATCAGAAAAATGACCAACCATTTAGTCTCACTGGAGTCTTGAGGGTGAAACCAATCAATGGGGGGGTTGTGAAATCAATCAGCAATTAACACCTAATTGTTGACTGTTTTCTTTAGGTTTAGCACTACTGTTACATGTTGTGGAGGATTTCCAGAATCTCTTAAAAGGAAATAAACAAGGGCTAAATTCTTGTTTAGGTCACAGTTGCTGAAGGAGTTTCAAGGTAAAAAAGCTTCCTAATCACAGTATTTCTAATGAATGCTATGTGTACCACATTTGCATGTGCTTATTAAACACCGTTAGGTAATAAATGAGTTACAGGTCCAAAACACACCTATTAACAAAGTTTGCTAGCAACAGTGAGCAGATTCTTTTATGGTTAAGATAAACTTTCTACTGTCCTGAGATCTAAATTAGGGCCTTCTCGAAATCCACTGCAACTTCTTTGCTAACCTGGATCACGTGAGGCCATTTATACCCTTCAGTGGCCTCAGCTGACAATTCTAAACCCAGCTAGCGACGGTAAGCCATCGTTCACCAGAGGAATCAAGGAATTAGTATGAATTTGTCAGTACAACAACAAAATTTTAAAAACAGTAGGCTTTATGTTGATAGTGATGGCTGCTTACAGAAAGTGCCGTGTATTCTTTTGAGGTTCTTACATTATTTCAAGTCCATCAGTTGATTTGAAGGGATAGTAATGCGTTTAAAGCAGTGTCTTGATAAGCTATTGAGATGCAAATGTTTGTTAAAATATATTTTGGATCTTTAACTCATTTATTACTTATTAATGTCATTTATTATTTAGTAAACACAATATAATACATGCTTGTCCCTACATCTGTCATTTAAGTGTTTAAGAATTATTGCCTTGAGCTGGGTAGGGACAGTAGTGCTAATCACCTCTTTATTACTCAGTTGCTGGACAAAATACGAGGCTCACTTCTGCTTGAATGTAGGCGGTATTCACTGAAGCAATTCGAAGGGCAGCACTCACTGGCACATTCTTTACAATAACTTTGAAAACCATTTGCGTAAAGATAAGTAAAGATTAAAAGAGTTGAAGGAAATGGAGAAAATTGAGGAGGACCACAGAAGGGACTATGGAAGCTATATAAGGACTGGGTTTAAATCTGTTAACCCAATGTTCTTAAATTCTATTGTGTAACCAAGATATGGAGGGGTTTGGTTTTGTTTTGTTCTGTTTTGCTTTGTTTTTTTAGCTCTACCTTCATAAAGACAATAATGTAAAAATACATCAGTACATCTAAAACTGTCGTATGCATAAAAATCAATGGGAAGATCTACATGAAATGCAGATCCAAGTGGGCTCTGCCCTCCCACCAAGATTCAGGAGACTGGATCTGAGGTGGGGCCCGCTCTTTATTTTGAAAAACTCAAAACCTAAGGAAGCGTTGCAAGAATAAAGTCATGAACACCAAATTTTTGTCACACAGTTTATTATATTTGTTCTCTCTCAGATTTATGACTTTTTTCTGAGCTATCTGCAAATCACCTAGTAGTGACACTTGACTCCTAATACTTGGCACTACATCCTAAAAATATTCTCCTTCCATAAAACCACAGAAGTATCATTACATCCCCCCAAGTTTACTATTAAAATAATATCTTCAAAACTATCAATATTCAACATTTCTCAAATGTCCCAATAATGTACTTTATAACCTTAAAAATAAAATCTAGGACCCAATCAAGGGTTACACATTATATTTAGTAGTGAGCCTGTCTCTTTAGTCTCTTTTAATCTAGAACAGTACCCCCCATTGGAGAAGGGATTTTCTTTTTTTTTTTTTTTAGATTTTATTTATTTATTTATTTGACAGGGACAGCCAGCAGAGAGGAAACACAAGCAGGGGGAGTGGGAAAGGAAGAAGCAGGCTCACAGCGGAGGAGCCTGATGTGGGGCTTGATCCCGTAACGCCGGGATCACGCCCTGAGCTGAAGGCAGACGCTCAACCGCTGCGCCACCCAGGCGCCCCGGAGAAGGGATTTTCTAATTAGAAATTCTACGACATATATATGTATTAATGTGTCCATGTGTATGTGGTGTGTGCTTGGGTTTCTCGTGACCTTGTTAATCTGGTTTGGTTGTTTTTCCTGTCTTCTTGGACATTCACATTTTTGAAGACTCCAGACCAGTTTGGTTTTGTTACTTTGTTTTAGAATGTCCCACACTTTGAATTTGTCTGACTGTTCCCTCATTATTAGGTTCGATGTCAACATTTTTGGCAAGAATATCACATTTAGGTGGCAAAACATCCTCTTCAAGCCATCATATCAGGAGCACATGGTGTTAGAGTTCCCATTACGTCCATGTGATTCTGATTCAGGTTAATCTACAGACAACATTTTGAAAAACACCTGCTTGTAAAACCTTGTGAAATTGTGTGTTTTATTTGAAGTCATGAAACTTTGCCAGAATTCTATATGACCAGCTCTAATCCTTTATTGGAAGTGCTAAAACTATCAACAATAAACAGGTAGCTATTATGTTATGTAGCATGGTGCTGGGTCCTTGCAGACATCAAGAAAATGAAAAAGGTACAATTCCCACTTTGGATCCAATAGAGAAAGGAAAAGAAGCACATAAAAACAAGAGAACATTTATCAGTCAGGTGGTCAAAGATCAGAAAATTTGACAATACTCAATGGAAAAACACATATTCTTCTGTGGGTGGGAGTTTAGTGTAACATTTTTGAGTATATTTTGACAATATGATGAATTAAAATGCACATGTTCTTTGACCCAACAATTCCAGTTAGGAATTTTATCCTATACCTATGATTAGACAAGAACCCAGACCTCTGCCCTGCCCTGTCTTCTGCCTCTCTCCCCATTTTCCACCCCAACACCTTCAAAGAACAAGAACATCTATTTCTGGGCACCTGTGTGGCTCAGTCCATTAAGTGTCTACCTGCGGCTCAGGTCATGACCCTGGAGTCCTGGGACTGAGTCCTGTGTGGGGCTCCCTACTCAGCGGGGAGTCTGCTTCTCCCTCTGCCTCTGCCACTCCCCTTGCGTGTGCTCGCTGGCTCACTCTTTCTCTCAAATAAAAAATAAAATCTTAAAAAAAAAAAGAACATCTATTCCTTTTGTCATTATTTTAATAGCAAAAAACAAACAAAAACAAAAACCAAAAAACCTCCCAAAAACCTAGAAATGACCTAAATGTCTATCAAAAGGAGACTTGGTTAATAAATTATATGCCATGCATATTACTTAGCCATTAAAATACTTAGCCATTAAAAAACAATGACTTTCACTTCTAGGAAGATGGCATAGACACACTTTGCCCTATTTCTCCTGCAAAGTACAACTAAAACCCCTGGACGTTATGTATAAAGCAGACACAAGAAGACTGAGAGGTGGAGAAGAGAAGGCAGGCTGCCCAGAAACCTTGAGACAGACTTGTGAGTTCTTTGGGTTTTGCTCTTGCCTCATACGTCCTGGAATGGAACTGAAGAAGTCAGCAACCCAGGAAAGCTAATAGACACAGACCAAAAAAAGCTCTGACAACCTTGTCAGAGTGGTCTGAACGTGGCTGTGCGTGGCCTCAGGCTGTGGCTGTGGCTGAGACCAGCGCCGCCCTGCAGGAAATGCTGCACTCGGGCTCAGAGCTGCAGACGGGACCCCAGGCAGGCTGTACAGGCCCTCAGTCAGGTGGGGGCTGGGCAGTCCCATAGGCACTGCCTGGGCCCTGGAATTGCCCGTGCTCTGGGATCCCCACAAAAGCAGCCCCTAGGCCCACATGGTTTTGAGTGGTAAGGAAGTACTTCGGGTCCAAACACCTGTTTGGCTGTGGGCTGCCTTGAGGCTGCCGGGGTCATTGTGTCTTCCCAGGCTGAAGAGGTGAGTTGTCGTGTGCCAGTTAAGCTCTGCTGGTACAAAGGTGATGTCGCAGTGGTCAGGCTTGCTTTGCTCCTCTGGCCTCCATTTTTCCTGTTCATGGAAAAATTCCTTTTTCTTGAGCTGCAGAAAAAGCTGGTGCTTCTCTTCCTGTTAGGCCAGACGCTTCTCTGAAAAAGTTCAAATTTGTTCCTTGGTTTCCTCTGGTAACATTCTCTCCTCCAGCTCCTTTTTCTTCCTTTCCTCCTGCTCTTCCTTCACCTTCTGTCCTGTCATCCTGTCCACCTCTTCCACCTCTTGTCATGTGTGTTCCCCACTTGACCATGGCAGTGGGGAGCTGGGGGCGCTTGGGGACGTGGCCATGGTGCTGGGTGCCTGGCTCTCTCATGGACTGCCAGACTTGGGATGGGGCTGCAGGGAGGCGAGTGTTCAGGGAGGACGGTCCCCGGGCCCGGGTGGAAGCCCAGCCTCCCAGCTCCTGGCGCCCAGGGCACCATGGACAGCCCTCTAGCAGCCAAGGCTCAACCTCATGCAAGGAAAAGCCTTTGCTCCTGAAATGCTCTGCTAAAGGGAGGAAAAGACAAGCTACGGCATGGGAGAAAAAAACATTTGCAAACCACATATCTGACAAAGTACAGTTGTACCTTGAACAACACGGGCTTGAATTATAGGGGTCCCCTGATATGCAGATTTTTTTCAATAAATACAGTACTGTAAAATGTATTTTCACTTCCTTGGACTTTCTTTTTTTTAAGATTTTATTTATTTGAGAGAGAGAAGGAGAGAGAGTGAGAGCAAGCATGAGTGGGGGAGGGGCATAGGGAGAAGAAGAGGGAGAAGCAGACTCCCTGCTGAGTGCAGGGCCCACCACGGGGCTTTATCCCAGGACCCTAAGATCATGACCTGAGCCGGTCAGATGCTTAACCGACTGAGCCACATGGGTGCCCCTCCTTCTTACTTTCTTAATAACTTTTTCTTTTCTCTAGCTTACTTTATAAGAATACAGTATATTATATAACATACAAAATCGACTGTTTTGACTATTTTTGAAAGTTTATTATTTTTTTTAAAGTTTTTTAAGTTGACGATTTCTTAAAGTTTATTATTTACTTTTTAGTAACCTCTACGCCCAGTGTGGGCCTCACACTCATGACCCCGAGATCAAGAATCACATGCTCTTCCCACTGAGCCAGCCAGACACCCTGTTAATTGACTATTTATGTCATCGGTAAGGCTTCTGGTCAACATCAGGCTATTGGTAGTTAAGTTTTGGGGGGAGTCAAATGTTATGTATGGATTTTTGACTGCATGGGGGATCAGTTCCCCTAACTCTTGCGTTGTTCAAGGGTCAACTGTACTAGTATCTAGATATATTAAAACTCAAAAACTCAATAGTAAAAAACTAAGCAATCCTACTAAAACATGAGAAAGAGATATGAAAAGACATTTCACCAAAGAGGATGAATAGAGGGCAAATAAGCATGTGCAAAGAGGTTTAACATCATTGGCCATTTCAGAAATGCGAATAGAAACCACAATGAAGGGAGCTCGGGTGGCACAGCTGGTTAAGACTCCGACTTTTGGTTTCGGCTCAGGTCATGATCTCAGGGTCATGAGATCCGCGCTCAGCAGGGAGCCTGCTTAAGAGTCTCTGTCTCCCTCTGCCCCTCCCCCCTCTAAAAAAATGAGATATCACACACTCCTCATAGAATTGGCTAAAATAAAAAACAGTGACAACACCAAATTCTGGCAAGGATGCCGAGATACTGCATCTCTCCCACGTTGCTGGTGGGAATGTAAAATGGTACGACTTCCCTGGAAAACAGTTCGGCAAGTTTCTTACAAACCAAATGTGCAACTGTCATATGACACAGCAACTCCAGGTGACTCCTGGACATGAACCAGAGAGAGATGAAGACTGGTGTTCACACAAAGCCTTGAGCATGAATGATCATGGCAGCTTCAGTTACAATAGTCCAAAGCTGGAAACAATTCACGTGTCTTTCCATTGGGGAACAGTGAAGTTGCTCTACATTTAGCCATGGAATCCTACTCAGTTGTGAAAAGGAAGGATCTATTCACTGATATGCACACAACCTGGATGTATCTCTAGACTGTTAGACTAAGTGAAAAAACCCAACGTTAAAAGGTTACATACTGTGGGATTCCATTTTGATCACATTCTTGAACAGAGAAAATTATGGAAGTGGAGAGCAGGTTAGCAGTTGTGGGGGCGGAGTGAGCAGGAGAGAAGTGGGCGTGGCTATGAAAGGGCCGCAGGAGAGAGCCTTGTGGTGACAGAATTGTTCCTATCCCGACTGCATCACTGTCAGCACCCTGGTTGTGATATTGTTCTGTTGTTTTCCAAGATGTTCCTTACCACGGAGGGGGGCGCTGGGGGAAAGGGATGTGTTATTTCTTACAGCTGCATGTGAATCAACAATAATCTCAAAACAAAATTTAAAGTTTAATTAAAAATAAAGAGAATGATTGCTAAATGCATCCTGGTATTCCGGGTTGGATACCGATATGATAAAATGACAGTGGAAAAGAACAAAATGAGGTCACTAGATCTGTGTGTACCAGTTTGGAAAGGTGTTCAAGGTGTACTGTAAATGGAAAAAGCTCTTTGAAGAACATTATATTTAGCAAGATCCTATTTGTGTTAAACACGGACAGATACATGCATAGTTTTATGCAGAGAACCATGCTATCTTAGTCTGGGCTGCCATAACCAAGTACCATAGCCTGGGGGGATTAGACAACAGAAATTTATTTCTCACAGTTCTGGAGACTAGAAGTACAAGATCAAGGTGCCGGCAGGGTCGGTGTCTAATGAGAGCTCTCTCCTTGGGTGGCAGGTGGCAGCCTTCTCACTGGGTCCTCACATGGCCTTCCCTAGGTGCAATTGGGCAGAGAAAGAGAGAGGATACAAGCTCTCTGGCATCTTATCTATAATTATTTCAATCATATTTTTCCAGAAGGAAACTGATTCCCTCTAGAGGAAAAGTTGCATAAATGAGAGAGAAGAAAATTTTTATTTTTTATTTGACATGCTGTTGTTCAGTTTATATTTTTTGTACCATTGGCATATGTTCCATCTATAAACTTTAAAACAATAATTACAATATGATATGACTGACCTGTGCTCCTGAGTTCATATGTTGAAGCCCGAACCCCTAGTATGACTAGATTAGAAGATAGAGCTTTTAAAGAGGTCATTAAGGTTAAATGAGGTCATAAGGGGGTGCTGTCATCTGAAAGAACTGGTGTGTTTGTAAGAAGAGGAGGACATTCCTACGTCCAGCCTCTTGAACTGTGAGAAAATAAATTTGTGCTGTTTAAGCCGCCCGGTCTGTAGCACCTGACCATGGCAGCCCTAGCGGACTGGTGCACGTCATTCTTCAGGTTCAAGGAGATCCAACCATGTCTGACTTAATATAAAAGATGCGCAGGGCATGATTTAAAAAAAAAAAAAAAAGGTGGGGCACCTGGATGGCTCAGTCATTAAGCATCTGCCTTCGGCTCAGGGCATGATCCCAGGGTTCTGGGATCGAGCCCCGCATCAGGCTCCCTGCTCTGCTGGGAGTCCGCTTCTTCCTCTCCCACTCCCCCTGCTTGTGTTCCCTCTCTCGCTGGCTGTCTCTCTCTGTCAAATAAATAAATAAAATCTTTGGAAAAAAATAGGAGCGTGTTTCCTTTATCAAAGGACTAATAATAGAAATAATTTCTTATGTGATTTAATTTGTCTGGGTTATGCCACTTTCTCTATCCCTCGTATCTCTTAAAATTTACTTATCCTCTTAGGGTCAGTTCAAAAGCCTCCTCTTCCTAATTACCCTCAAAAGGAAGTGATATCCGTCCTTGACTCCCATAGCCATTAGGCAGTCCCTCCCTTAGGACAGTCATCATGTTCCAGCTTATAGTGTAGCGTGTACATGTGTCTCATCTCTTCTAAACAGTCCGTAAGCGTCCTGAGGGGAGGGATGGTGTCTTTTTCATCTGCATCTCCCACAACAGGAAGCCCAATGCTTTGATGCTTGCATCAGTTTATACTGCTGTTGTAACTCATTACCACGAACTTAATGGCTTAAACCAACAAAAAATCTATTATCTTCCAGTTCTTAGAGCTCAGGAAACTGAAATGGGTCTTACAAGGCTAAAAGCAAGGGGTCAGCAGAGCTGTGCTCCTTGGGGAGGCCCTGGGAAGAATCTTTTCCTTGTGCTTTCCAGCCTCTAAAGGCTGCCCACCTTCCTTGGCTCCTGGCCACATCTGTCTGGTTTGGGGATTCGGATGTGGACATCTTTGGGGAGGGGCTCATTATTTTGCCTGCTACAGCAGCCAATCAACTTGTGGAATAGTGTATAAAATAAGTACTGAGGGGAGACAGTAAACAAATTATTAGACTACAATAGAGTTGATCCAAAAAAGCTTCTAAGAAGTTTTGATTCAAAAATGGCAAAGTGATTTTTTTGCTTCTTTGATTTGTAGGCCAAACTGATGAGAAGAATTTTTTATTGCTGGCAGTAATGCCTTACACATATAGTAAGCACTCAACTATTTTTTGAATGAATGAGTGATAACTAGAGGAATGAACAGTAGAACTCACATATGGAGGACTGTGATCTATTACCTACAGTGAATTCTAATGTTGATACTCTGATTTCTTCCAGAGGCTATATTACTCCTCGTATGGAGTTCTAGCCGCATTCGAAAGGACACATCCTGATGTTCCCTCCAGCTTCTATGTCAATTTTTACCCCTTGGACTTATAGGCCTTCATTTACATATCAAATGGTGATGATTTACATAAAGGTAAATTTATGCAAATTAATTTACATACAGGCTTTCAACAAGGAGCTGTTTTAAACTGTCTAGACTATAAAACAAATTGCAGTTCTACTTGAAGTTCTTAATCTTACTTTTTTTATGGTACAACTAACACTAAAAATAATAAAGGACATTTAAAAAGTAAAATTTCTCCTCACACTACTACATTAGGGAACAAAGCTAAGTACAGCAGAACATTTTCTCCTTTTCACTTCCCTGTTAGCTGCTCTGGTCCAGTCACTTCCGTCCATGTTATTTGTATGGGGAATCTGCCCAAAGTGGAGGCTGGGTCTGGGTCACAGGCTGGGGGGTGGTCGTCCTCAGATCCAGTCCTTACATCTGAATCTGGGGTGTACTAGGCGTAGAAGTGAAGCAGGAAGGCGTTTACAGGATCTTGAGGCCTTGGTATAAATCCAGCCATTCAATTACTCAGGCTTCATGATTTTTGCCATACTTGAGTACCATCTGAGTACCATTATGTACCTGATATTTTTACAAGTTGACTTGCATTTACTTCACTGGAATGAAATCATAGGCTTAATTTGTTGCATTTTTCTCATACTGATTAAAATAATAATTATCAAAATAAATGCATATCAGTGTGCTCCATCTGAAGACTTCTGCCTCCTTGGGGATACCTGGTACAGACAGACTGTAGGCTTACCGAAATCTGCTGTCCTTAGCCAGACTATGTCAGACGCCAATTAGATCTTGGTTTCCAGTGTTGAATTCTGAATGAGAAGCCTGCTGAAGTCTGTGACTATCCAGATAAATATTAATTGTCTGTTGTTTTTGGCGAAAATTATTTTTGAGTATATAATGGAACTTTGGCAAAACAAGCAAGACAAAACAAAAACTTTCTAGAACTGCCATTCTGCTACCTTCCTGACTCTCATTTAAAGGCTGAGGCAAAACATAACTAGTTAGTGCTCTCTGAGACTGTCTCTGTTTGGGAAGGTCGTCTTTTTTTTTTTTTTTAAGTAATCTCTATACCCAACGTGGGGCTCAAACCCACAACCCCGAGATCAAGAGTCACACACTCCACCGACTGAGCCAGTCAGGTGCCCCTTGGGAAAGTCTTCTAGTCTTCCTTGAAGAGAGAAGGTTGTCAAGAGGTGGTGCCCCCTTGCTGGAGGCTTTTATTTTTATTTTCTTTTAATATTCTTTGGGAAAGTAACTTCAAAATTTTATACTTACACTTGATCTCAATTTAAAAAATTACATAGGTCATAATGTCATTTCCTAAGCTTTGGAGTGGGGCACCTGGCTAGCTCAGTTGGAAGAGCGTGTGACTGGTTTTTTAAAAATCTTATTTATTTATTTGAAAGAAAGCGACAGAGACAGCAAGAGAGAGATAGAGATAGCAAGACAGAGTACGAGCGGAGGAGGAGAGGGAGAAGCAGGCCCTCCGCTGAGCAGGGAGCCTGATGCAGAACTGGATCCCAGGACCCTGGGATCATGACCTGAGGTGAAGGCAGACACTTTACAGACTGAGCCACCCAGGAGCCTCATGCATGTGACTCTTATTCTTGGGGTTGTGAGTTCCAGCCCAACATGGGGTATAGAGATTACTTAAATAAATTTTAAAAAGTTTAAATAATAATAATAATAAGTTCTGGAGCAAGCAACCTATTTTGACCTGTTACGACCTTGACCTATTACGTCAAGTACTTGAAATTTTCAAAGTATGAGGCTGGTTATTATCCTCCACAATAAGTTAAGAAATCGGGGATCAAGACTATGTACAATCCAGGGGTGCCTGGGTGGTTCAGTCAGTTTAGTGTCTAACTCTTGATTTTCGCTCAGGTCATGATCTCAGGGTTGTGAGATTGAGCCGTGCTGGATGTGGAGCCTGCTTAAGATTCTCTCCCTCCCTCTGCCTCTGCACCTCCCCTCCTTCAAAAAAAATTTATATATATATATAGAGAGAGAGAGAGAGAGAGAGCCTCCAAAATATGCGTGTGTGTATATATATATATATATCCAGATTGTACATATGTGTATATACGTACAATGCAGCAATCTGGTAATCTCAGGAATAAGGGGACCAGATGGGTGGAGAAAAGGACTTATTTAACTGCAATTTATAAGGCTCTATTTCTTATGGTCAATAAGAATTACCAAAAATTTTCCTGGATGCCCAAAGCTGCTCACATGTGTTTCCTTCACTCATTCATCATTTGATCTCCTGTCTATTGCAAAGCAAATACAACTTTGCAGTGTTAATCTACAGAATATGTTTGCGGTAGAAAATGGAATTTATTCACTTGAATTGGAGTTGAACTTTGATAGCCTTGATTTAACATAATCGATCTTTCTACAAAACCTGATGTCTCTTCTGTTATTCCATTAGGAACCCTCAGACCCTGTGTCTAACTGTCTTCTTGGTGGCTGTGCAACTAAAATAAAACGGTGATTCTAATAAATGTACATACTCCCAAAACCTGGACCCCGGACCAGGTGAGGCGCCGGTAACCTCAGCTGGCAAAACTGGCTCCAGAGGTGAAACAGATGCCCCGGATGGATTCCCTGACGAACCAGAAGAAGAGAAGGCAGCCCGCTGCTCCTTGGGGACCTTTGGAGGAATCCTCCTGTCCTCCCTGCCTGTTTCTCATGTGGGGCTAGTTGCTGAATCTGTCGGACTCACTGAAGTAGAAAATGAATGGAACATCTATCAAATGAACTAAATACAGTTCCCAGGTTAAAAAGTAGAGGCAGGGAGTGAATTTCTATAGGAGTTTAGATTAATCAGATCAAAGGTCATCTGATAAGACAGAGGTATGCTTGTGGGACGGTGAGAATCACTGAGGGATAGATTCTCAGGGGGTACAGATGGAAGCATAATGACTACATCTTCTTTTGGGGAGCCTACTTCCCAACTTTGGCGGCCTTCCTTCTTTGCAGGGACCCTGGTTCCTAGAGGTAAAAACCGTGGAAGGGGTTGGATAGCACAGAGATTAAATGATTCATCTTGAAATGCTTGCATAGGAATGCTTTGCTTGAGTGGAGGGAAATGAGAGTTCCTTAGGTTCACAAGTGTGAACTGAGGTCTCAGAGCTTCCCAGGGAACTCTGAATAATTCAGTTTGTGGATCTAGGTAGATGCTTTAGGCTCCTAGAGGCATTAACAGCCCCACCTTTGCTCCATCCTGACCTCTGCCTTAAAGAGGGGCTTTTTGTCTCGATATATTACAGTCTTGATTTGGGGTTCAAGTTGGAAGATGCTAAGAGCTAACTAAAATAAGGATAAAAAGTCTGGTTAAAAAGACTTAAACACTCAAGAAAATTGGAAATGAGACAACAGCCCACAAAGCTTCTTAAATTGGAAAGCAAAAGGGGAAATGATGACAAAATTAACAGATGGGAGAAAGCTTAGTCCTAAATGGGGAGTGAGGGAAGCCGAGAGCAACCCAGTTATGCTGCAAACAGCCGAAAGCCTCAGGAATTGGAAGCATCAGTTTCCTTTGGACATGGAGGTGAGACTAAATGACGAATACGGGTTGAAATGCCTTTGCGAAAGCGGTTAGAAACCGCTAGAGCAGAGAGAGGCAAGCACATTTCTGTGCTGGGGCACCTCCAGACGGCCGAGCTGCAGCAGGGCCCAGCAAGGACCCACTCTCTGCTGGCCCCGGATTAGAACCCTGGGGCTGCAGAGAAAACTCAGAAGTAGAAATGGACAAAGTCACCCATCTGACTGGAGGAACCTCCAGGAAGTAAAGGAGTATAAAGAAACCCAGGAATCAGAAAAGCCCATGGGCCTGTTAATGAAACCTCAGAGAAACTAGGAAATCCAGAGTTTCCTCCAAGAATGAGAACTCCTTGAACGTGAAGAAGTGAGGAAGAAGAATCCCGTATGGTCAACAGCAACTGACCAGGGTCTCAAGCACAGAGGCCTGAAGAAAAATGGCAACAGTGTCTCCAGATGCTCACCAGTTTGCAGGATTTACTCTCTACTATTCATGAGGTCAGTCAGAGGCCCAGGAGCCAACCTGGTCCTGTCCTTATGCAGAGGCCCTTTGCAGGATCCTGGGGTACAGACAAAAGGACAATGGCTTCTCAGGTTCTTCCATGCACATGCGGCTGACCTCCCGCCTCCTGAGCCCAACTCTAGGCCTGCACCATTCGTATTCCACATGTGATCTACCTGGAGGGTCCTTAGGTCCCTGAATGCGAGCCCTGGAACATGCAACCTCCGAAGTCAAGTACATTCCTGTTTCCTGCCTGTCTCCTAGCAGGCCCCAGCTCCCAACAGGTGTCAGCATCCCCTGACTCTGATTCAGATCCTGAACTTAGAGAAAACTGGAACCTGGATCCCATTTCTCTCTGAAAGATAAAGAAATAGAACAATTCTATATACTCATGACTCTTTCCTTTCCCAGCCCAATGCAATGAGATTAAATGTGACATTAAATGAGGACAAAAGAAAAAAGAAAAAGGCTTCAGGAATTCCTCCCTTACCCCACATAGTTAGGCAACTTCCCCTTCTTCATGCTGGCTAGTCTAGAGGCTTCATTCTCCAAATACGGTGAAGTAGTAGGTCTCTGGACCGAGGGCCTCATGGAGGTGCACTAGACATTCGGTGGTTAACGCAGAGAACTGTGGTTTTACTGTCTCGTAAGGGCCAAGTTCATACTGAAAGGGTCTACCTACTACCCTACGGAGAGCATTTTGCTATGCCATAGGGATTTGTTTTTTCTGTTCTGTTTGCTGCCACATCACCAGACCTGGCCCAGGCCTATCACGGGCTTCTGCGGGATAACGTATTCTGTTATTGTTGGAACCAAATCCAGAGTTCAGTTTGGGTCATATTAAGTTTGATATTCAAGTAGGGGTGTTGACTAGGCAGTTACACAGTATACATGAGTCTGGGGGCCCAGGGATGGGCGCAGAAGAAATCGGGTCATAAGATCTCAATTTGACAGTCATTGGCACGTCTATGACTTTTATTTTTTATTTTTTTTAAATTTTTTTTAAAGATTTTATTTTTATTTATGTGACAGAGAGACAGCCAGCGAGAGAGGGAGCACAGCCGAGGAGTGGGAGAGGAAGAAGCAGGCTCCCAGCGGAGGAGCCCGATGTGGGGCTCGATCCCGGAACACCGGGATCACGCCCTGAGCCGAAGGCAGACGCCCAACAACTGCGCCACTTTTAAAATCCCTGGACTGAATAAAATCAGCTAGGGAGTGATGTCAAATTATAAGAGACTGGGTGGCAGACTGAGTCCACAGGCACTCAACATTGAAAGGTCAGCCAAGAAGCCAGAATCCACAAAGAAATCTGAGGAGAGGCCAGTGAAATAAGTGGCAAACCAGGATATACAGGGGTTCAAGGAAGCCATGTGCAACCGTTCAAACGCTAATGAAAGGTTGAGTCAATAATGACGGTGGGGATAGAAGCTTGATTTGTGTGGATTAAAGGGACGATAGGGAGTTAAAAATCCACACGTAGTGAGCCGATGGGATCTCCAAATCTACCTACAATAACTCCCAGAAATGCTAGGTAAATTATAACAAAGTGCAAACTGCAAAGTGAGAACTTAACGCAAGAATGTGTCCCAGTGCGGTGACATCTCAAGACCCCTGTCAGAAGCTACAGAGAATGGATCTGCCAGGACTCTTTTTTGCCCGGGGGCACAATGGGTTCTCGGGCAAAAGGCAAGCATGGCTACAGATGAGCTCATTGTCAAAACACGGACACACATGGAAACAAGGCACCACGCAAGAGTCAGTCCTTACAACAAGCAGTAGGATTCAGTTGCCATGAATGCCTGGTGACAGAGAGGCTATCTGAATGAGACCCTGAAATAAGAACGCTTAAAATGACTAAGATCCACAGGACTCGAATCCCGAAGAAAAGAATGAAATACCAGGGGAGGGAGAGCAATTCAGAAGGGGCCGGGTGGGTGGAGAACAGAGCTCCTCCTTTCTCCAGTCTTTGCTCTTTGTCTCCCCTTCGTGCCCCTCCCCTCCTTTCTTTTAACCACCATAACACGGGAGAAGAGCCCAAAATTCTTTTCTAGCTTAATACAGGAAATCCACAAGTATTTATATCTTTCAGGAAAAAAGAGACCATCATGTAGATACTATTTTCAGACTGGTAAGTTGCTAAGAATGGCAGCCAGCGAGAAATCAAGCTTGAGGGGCTAAATGTAACCCATAGAAGACATGGCCACGGTGTCTCTCTGAACTCCCGTAGTTCCAACTCGCTCTACAGCTGCTCAACCCCTAATTCACCGAGAGTCAACGGCAGGGCATCTGTACAGGGCCCAGCTCTCAGGGACTATGTAGTTTGACAACCTCCGTTTGCTTACAAGATTCCACCCTTCGAGCATTCAGTGCTCTGAAACACCTCTGAGCATGCTCTGATGTGAAGGGCTTGCAAGGGTCACTTCCACTGGGGACATCTCCACCCTTTGTGTGCCATTGAGGTCTGTGTTTATGTCAGTGAGTTCGCCGTGTACCTGGCTGTGTACCTGGGGTCTAGAGTCTGGCAGCTTTATCAACATTCCCCGTCAGTAACTTCTAATCACATCCAATTCATCTTTTGCGGTATCCCTTTTCCTTTCGTTGCTGCACTTTCATCTTTGTCGGACACTTCTCTTTCCATCACCCATTTTTGTAAAATGTCATATGGGTTTATTACTGGGAGACACAGTGTCCACTTTGGTGTCTCCAGATCGGATGGGGGCCACCAAATGTGGGGCAACCCGATTGGGTGGAAGCCAGCAACGGGGCAATGAAAAGATTCACCTGAGGCAGAACAAAGGAGATAGAAGTTTCTTGAATACACTGCAATGGACAGGGGTGGGGAGCAAATGAGAGACTGTCTGCGACAAGGCAAGGGTGAGGTGGGGGTGAGGTAGTTAAGTGGGGAGGCTGAGGAGGTATGGGAATGTGTGGAATTTATCTTTTTTGGTCCCAGGTGTAAGTAACCCTTTGGTCAGCTAGGGTTTGTGGATATTTTGCGGGCGGTCACCTAACGGGCCTGTTTGTATTCTGCCGGGGGGGAGGGCGGTCATGTGGGCCCTTCTACCTTAGTCAGGTCTCCACTGTGGAAGTCGGTTGGCTAAAAGCAGTCTCTACAGCAATTACATGCCTGGCTGACCACGGGAACTGAGTGACGACTCATCGACAGATTTTGAAGGAAGAGATGTGATTGGCCACTAATCAGGATGCACATCTGTTATTTCCCTCGTGTTTCCAGGGCCGTGAAATTTGCACTATGTAATTACTCACAGGTAAGATACCTTGGTAACTGAAATTTGCACCGCGTTGTTGGGGGACTGGTCTTCATTTAACTACTGAAATTTGTGGATATCAGAACCATGCCAAGTAAGGATTGTCGGTACTCATTACGGGTCCAGAAGATGATCAAAGCTCTTTCTGGCAGAAGACGTTATCAAGATAGAAGTTCTATGTTAATTACATTGTAGTCTTTGGCATCAGTTACTCAGGTCAAAAGGTGGCTAAGGTCCAACCTTGGTGCACAGGAAGGTGAGTCAGTACTTACAAGAGACAAAGTACAAGGGCGTCTGGCTGGCTCAGTCTGTAGAACACGGGACTCTTGAACTCAGGGTCATGAGCTCGAGCCCCCATTGGGCATGGAGGTTACTTAAAAAAAATAGAATAAAGTTTGACTTAAAAAAAAAAGAAAGAGAGAGAGAAACAAAGTACATACAATCAAATTCCTACAAAACAAATTTGAAGCAAGACCTTTCTGTTAATTGTCAGGTTGAATGTCCCATTGGGAATGTCTCTATTAGTTCCTTCTTTCCCTCCCTCCTGTCCCTTTAGTCATTAAAACAATTCTTTTAATCAGATTCTTAAAGTTTCACCTTCAGCATCATCCAGGGCTTGCTCAAACACAGGTTGCTGGATGTTTGCATGTCTAACAAGTTCCCAGCTAATGCTGACTTGCTGGTCTGAGGACCACACTTTGAGAACCACCGCTTTTCACGGTAGACTCAGGAATGGAATTGAATTTTTTTTTTCAATTAACTGGATAATTAACAAAATATTTGACTAGTACAATGTTGTGATCAAGTGATGAAACAGATAAACAGCTCCCTCAGGCCATAATTTAGGCAGTCCCTTAAGACAAATCCTCAATTCTTTAACATCCCGCTTTTTCCATTATAAATACAAATGTGCCTTCTCGTATGTACATATGGAAATTTAAAAATCTTCAGAATACAATCTAGCTGTTTTGAGCATTTGCAAAAATATATGTGACAAAAAGTTAAGACCTGAAGACAAAACCAAAACCCAAAACAAAAACCCCAACTTTTGCTGTGAACAGAAAGAAACAATATGTGCGTGTTCTTACTAATGGTTTGCTTTTTGAATCAAGTAGGTTTTAAAACATCATTTAAAAGCCCACAGGAAATCAGAAGACTATGATAGGGTAGCGAATAGTATTACACTATGTATTATATTGTACTCTGGTATATCATGTCTCGTACTGTATGATACTCTAAAATGTTAATTTCTTAGTTTTGGTAATTGTACTGTGAGTATATAAGATGTTAACATTAGGGGAAGCTGGGTGAAAGGTGGTATACAAGAACCATCTTATTTTTGTAACTCTTCTGTCAGTCTAAAATCAGGTCACAACTTTTAAAGTTTGGAAAAGCTCATTGGAAGAAGAGCACTCTGATGTTTGGATACTTACACATTAAAAAACATTTGTATCTATGAAAACTACCTGGGTTTCCTCATTTGTCTGTACAGAATAGTTCAGTTGTCATGTTCTTGCAACTTCACACAATCTCAGGATACTTTCTGAGACAGTCTGAATGGACTTTAATGGGACGCCCACTGAGCTCTGGTGGAGGTGTAGAAAACGCATACTGATGAGGTTTTTTGAAATTGGTTAACGTCTCACAATTATCTTCCGCTTCTAAAAATGTTTATTTTTATTTTGTGCATAGGTAATATATTTATAAGTTTTCAAGTTTAGGGGCGCCTGGGTAGTTCAGTTGGTTAAGCGTCTGACTCTTGATTTTGGCTCAGGTCGTGATCTCAGCGTTGTGAGGTCAAGCCCCGAGTGGGGTTCCACGCTGAGCGTGGAGTCGGCCTGAAATTCTCTCTCTTCCTCTTCCCCTGCTCCTCCCCCCCACCCACATGTGCACTCTCTCTAAATAAATAAAATCTTTAAAAAAAGATTTAAAGTTTAAAAGGTACAAAAGTATATACAGTGAAGAGTCACCTTCTCACTCTTGTCTCACTGCCACCTAACCATGCTCTTCAGATTCAACCAATGATATTAATTCCTTCTGTATCCTTTAGATATATATGCTAATGCATAAGCAAGGAAATCATTTCTAATTTACGGAAAATGAGAGATACTTGACTTTTCTGGATCTTTCTCTCTTTTTTTTGCTTAATATATTTGGAGATATCATTTCCATATGAGTGCATAATCTCGATCCATCCTCAGGCTTGCATTGCATTCTACTGTATGGTTACACAGTTCATTTCACTGATCCCCTTCAATGGACATTTAGACATTTCCCGTCTTTTGCTATGACACACCACATTGCCGTGAACAGCTTTGTACCATCATCATGTACATATGAGCAGGTATAACCATAAGAAATGCAATTCAAGGGTCAGGTATGTGAAATTGTAATTTAGAAGAGGGTTATTTTATTATGTGCACTTTTGGATAAGCAATAATACACACCGTACAAAATTTAAAGGAAAGGGGTAAGTGGTTAAAAAGTAGTCTTTCTCATACCCCTTTCCCTCCAGCTGCTCTCCCCAGAGGTAACCTCTGCTACTTGCTTCTTTGCTAGGAACAGTATTTCTGGTCATGTGAATCCATTTTTTCCAAGATCCTCGGCCAGCAAGCGGGACATCCTGTAAGTGCCCAAAGCTTCTGAATTTGGCATCAAATTGTAGAAATGGATAAAGATGAAAAAGTAGCCTGCAGAGACTGCACAGTTGATAAAAATAATAGAAAAGGTGACCGAAAATTTTAAATGAATATTTTATAACAGCCATACAGAGGTTAACAGTGGGAAAAAATTCCTTTAGCGGTGAAGAGCCTGTGCTGTTTTCATACTTGTGTATAATCATGAAGTACTCCAGAACACCACAAGGTTCAGGATGAATTTTAGCACACGTGTGAAAAGTGCGAGTCACATCCAGAGCTGCGACAATTTTTGCCACCATGACGGAACATAACTGAGGCAAAGAACTTTTACCTGCTTCACGTTGACAACAGATGACATATCCAGAGACCAGTTTTCTTTTCCCAAACTGCTAGTCATCTCTCCTCTGTTATATACAATTAAAAAAATTCATTAACCTTCATATAGCTCTGATATGTAAATAGACATACATATATACTTATATAGTCATATAAATTTAAATGACAATACTTAAAGCTTTAAAACTCTAGGCTTTAAAACAGCTTTATCAAGTCTATCATAATTTGATGTTTGTGTTTATTTTGTCTTAACTGAGTATTCTGAAGGAAAAAAGTATTCATGCATAAATAAGAATTCATATACGAGAACATGCTTTGGTGTTGTGTAGGAACTATACGTTGTATTGTTTATTTCTCTTGGTGTTGGGAGACAAGCCTTCATGGGGTTCTCATAATTCTGCCCCTCTTAAGAGCAGAGGCAGTGGCTAACTTTGTTCTGGACTATCTTTCAAGGATGTTTGTACAGTGAACAGCCCTGGGAGTAGAGTTTGAGTCTCCTTCCTGAGTAAAGGGCAATTTTATTTACTGTCCATTATAATAAAGATAATGTCTCCTTTCCAGCCCAAAGGTCAGGCAGTCATACTGCTCATTGTAAAATATTTGTTTTCTTAAAACTCGGGGTTCCTCTCCTGCTGTGCAATCCACCGTGTGTGCAGGGGAGGTCTCAGCTGACCCCCCCTTGGGTCAACCTGTGAAACGCTGGGATTGCTATGTGTAATGTGGTCTCGGACTCAGGTGTCTCGTATCTTCTGCCAGGATCATGGAACTGTGGGGGCTAACTTGTTAGCTTGAAACTAGAGTAAAATGTTAGATTATTCACAGTTCTTGGCACTCTGAACTTGAATAGTTTTAAAAGTCCCTCAGTAAATGTTGATTATTAACTAAGTATCTCAATAATCTATTAGTTCAAGGTTCCAAAGACAATTGTGGATTAGAAAATATTAAGTTGGCATTAAAGTTCAGTATAATACTGGGTTTCAACTTTTATCACAGAGATCTCACCTCTTCTAAGTTTCCACATCAGGGTAAATGGAAGAGCTCTGCGGGTTCTCCCAAGTTGCAGTGCTGTCTGAGGTTTGCGAGACTGGTTTCCAGTGATATCTATTATTCAAGTAGAAACTAAATCCATTTGTATGCCCATAGTCACGTTTACATACTTTAAAATATTAGTGTAAAGCAATAATACTTTATAAGCCAAGTGTTTAGAATCTTGCAACTTGCATTTAATTTAGCATTTTCTAAAATGCTAAACTTCTCACATGAAATTACATGTTTTCGAATTTTCATTTCTCAAATGGCAAAACCAGGACAAAATATATAGCTATCTTTCACAGCCAGAATATATAAAATGTTTTATCAAAGCATTTGAGCAGTTATCACATAAACTTGGCTTATACTTACTTTTTATTCGTATATTTTAAAAGTAATGTGAAAACCCTATAAATCGTAGTTAAAGGATTTTTTTTTAAGATCTATTTATTTATTTTAGAGGAGGAGGAAGAGAGAATCAAGCAGACTCCCTGCAGAGTGCTGGAGCACAGAGCCCAACCCCTAGATCACAGTCTGAGCTGAAACCAGGAGTCTGATGCTTAACCTACTGCTTCACACCATGGCCTCTAAAAGGATTTCTTTTTTTTTTTTTTAATGATTTTTTATTATATTATGTTAGTCACCATACAGTACATCCCCGGTTTCTGATGTAAAGTTCCATGATTCATCAGTTGCGTATAACACCCAGTGCACCATGCAATACGTGCCCTCCTTACTACCCATCACCAGCCTATCCCAATCCCCCACCCGCCTCCCCTCTGAAGCCCTCAGTTTGTTTCTCAGAGTCCATAGTCTCTCATGCTTCATTCCCCCTTCTGATTACCCCCCCTTCTTTATCCCTTTCTTCTCCTACCGATCTTCCTAGTTCTTATGTTCCATAGATGAGAGAAACCATATGATAATTGTCTTTCTCTGCTTGACTTATTTCACTTAGCATTATCTCCTCCAGTGCCGTCCATGTTGCAGCAAATGTTGAGAATTCGTTCTTTCTGATAGCTGAGTAATATTCCATTGTATATATGGACCACAGCTTCTTAATCCAGTCATCTGTTGAAGGGCATCTCGGCTCCTTCCATGATTTGGCTATTGTGGACAATGCAGCTATGAACATTGGGGTGCATATGGCCCTTCTCTTTACTACGTCTGTATCTTTGGGGTAAACACCCAGTAGTGCAATGGCTGGGTCATAGGGTAGTTCAATTTTTAACTTTTTAAGGGACCTCCACACTGTTTTCCAGAGTGGCTGTACCAACTTGCATTCCCACCAACAATGTAGGAGGGATCCCCTTTCTCCACATCCTCTCCAACAATTGTTGTTTCTTGCCTTGTCTATCTTTGCCATTCTAACTGGCGTAAGGTGGTATCTCAGTGTGGTTTTGATTTGAATTTCCCTGATGGCTAATGATTTTGAACATTTTTTCATGTGTCTGTTAGCCATTTGTATGTCTTCATTGGAAAAGTGTCTGTTCATATCTTCTGCCCATTTTATGATTTGTTTATTTGTTTCTCGTGTATTGAGTTTGAGAAGTTCTTTGTAGATCTTGGATACCAGTCCTTTATCTGTGGTGTCCTTTGCAAATATATTCTCCCATTCCGTGGGCTGTCTCTTAGTTTTTTTGACTGTTTCCTTGGCTGTGCAGAAGCTCTTTATCCTGATAAAGTCCCATAAGTTCATTTTATCTTTTATTTCTCTTGCCTTTGGAGATGTGTCGTGAAAAAGGTTGCTCTGGCCGATGTCATAGAAGTTGTTGCCTATGTTCTCCTCTAGAATTTTGATGGATTCCTGTCTCACATTGAGGTCTTTCATCCATTTGGAGTTTATTTTTGTGTATGGTGTGAGAGAGTGGTCAAGTTTCATTCTTTTGCATGTAGCTGTCCAATTTTCCCAGCACCATTTATTGAAGAGACTGTCTTTTTTCCACCGGATGTTTTTTCCTGCTTTATCAAAGATTAGTTGCCCAAAGAGCCGAGGGTCCATTTCTGGGTTCTCTATTCTGTTCCATTGGTCGATGTGTCTGTTTTTGTGCCAGTACCATGCTGTCTTTGTGATCACAGCTTTGTAGTACAGCTCGAAATCCGGCATTGTGATGCCCCCAGCTTTGTTTTTCCTTTTCAACAGTTCCTTGGAGATTCGGGGCCTTTTCTGGTTCCATACAAATTTAAGGACTATTTGTTCCAGTTCTTTGAAAAATGTCCTCGGTATTTTGATCGGGATAGCATTGAAAGTGTAGATTGCTCTGGGTAGTATGGACATTTTAACTATGTTAATTCTTCCAATCCATGAGCATGGAATATTTTTCCATCTTTTTATGTCTTCCTCAATATCTTTCAAAAGTGATCTATAGTTTCTAGCATATAGGTCCTTTACGTCTCTGGTTAAGTTAATTCCAAGGTAACGCATGGTTTTTGGTGTTATTGTAAATGGGATGGATTCCCTAATTTCTCTTTCTTCAGTCTCGTTATTCGTGTATAGAAATGCAACTGATTTCTGGGCATTGATTTTGTATCCTGCCACCTTACTGAATTGTTCTATAACTTCTAATAGTTTGGGAGTGGATTCCTTTGGGTTTTCCATATAGAGTATCATGTCATCTGCAAAGAGAGACAGTTTGACTTCTTCTTTGCCGATTTGGATACCTTTGATCCCTTTTTGTCTTCTGATTGCTGTTGCAAGGACTTCTAGTACTATGTTGAATAATAGTGGCGAGAGTGGGCATCCTTGTCGTGTTCCTGATCTTAAGGGAAAGGCTTCCAGCTTTTCCCCATTGAGAATAATGCTTGCAGTAGGCTTTTCATAGATGGCTTTTATGAGATTGAGAAATGTACCCTCTATTCCTACACTCTGAAGGGTTTTAATCAGGAAAGGATGCTGTATTTTGTCAAATGCTTTTTCTGCATCAATTGAGAGGATCATATGGTTCTTGAGTCTTTTCTTGTTGATATGATGTATCACATTGATTGATTTGCGAGTGTTGAACCATGCTTGCATCCCAGGTATGAATCCCACTTGGTCATGATGGATAATCCTTTTAATGTACTGTTGGATTCTATTAGCAAGGATCTTGTTGAGGATTTTGGCATCCATATTCATTAGAGAAATCGGTCTGTAATTCTCCTTTTTGAGGGGGTCTTTGCCTGGTTTGGGGATCAAGGTAATATTAGCCTCATAGAATGAGTTTGGTAGCTTTCCTTCTGTTTCTATTTTTTGAAATAGCTTTAGGAGAATAGGTATTATTTCTTCTTTGAATGTTTGGTAGAATTCCCCAGGAAAACCGTCTGGGCCTGGAGTTTTATTATTTGGAAGGTTGTTTATCACTGACTCAATCTCTTCATAATTAATTGGCCTGTTTAAGAAATCAATTTCTTCCTGTTTCAGTCTTGGTAGTTTATAGGTTTCCAGGAAGGCCTCCATCTCTTCCAGATTGCTTAATTTATTGGCATATAGCTGTTGATAAAAATTTCTCTTAATCCTTCCAATATCATTGGTGTTGGTGACCTCTCCTTTTTCATTCATAATTTTAATAATTTGGGTCCTTTTTCTTTTCTTTTGCATAAGTCTTGCCAGTGGTCTGTCAATTTTATTGATTCTCTCAAAGAACCAGCTTATAGTCCTGTTGATCTGCTCTACTGTACTTCTGGTTTCTAAAAGGATTTCTTAGAGTCTTTTCAATAGGAAGCAATGTCTTTATGATTACTCATTTTACAAATGAAAGGGCTCTCCTGCATTTGTCTTTTNGTCTTTATGATTACTCATTTTACAAATGAAAGGGCTCTCCTGCATTTGTCTTTTCACTCCCTTTTTATAACTGCAAATTGTTGGTGAGATGTCAATTTGCCTATCTCTGTTTTTTTATTTTATAAATGAAAGCTAATTTTTCCTTTTTCTCATCTAAAAATGTTTTTGAGAATGTTTACAAGAGAAAACACTAGATAGACTGTTTAAATTTTTATTAATACTTTGGTTATCTTAATATTGTCATTTATATATTTTAACTTTATTTTAAACTGATACAGTATTTTTTAAAAATATTTTTCTTTTTTTAAAAGATTTTATTTATTTCTTTGACAGAGAGAAAGAGAGTACAAGCAGGGGGAACAGCAGGCAGATGGAGAGGGAGAAGCAGACTCCCCACCGAGCAGGGAGCTCGATGTGGGGCTCTATCCCAGGAGCCTTGGATCATGACCTGAGCCGAAAGCAGACAGTTAACTGACTGAGCCACCCAGGTGCCCCATAATCATACTGATTTTTATATTTGACAGAGTATTTGCATTTACTGATAGGCTTTATGTATTTGTATGGCTCAAGTTATCTCTTTTTTTGTTTTTATTTAAATTCCAGTTAGTTAACATACAGTGTAACATTAGTTTCAGGCATACAGTATAGCGATGCAACACTTCCATACATCACCTGGCACCCATGAGAACAAGTGCACTCCTTATTCCCCAACACCTATATAACCCATCCCCTGAACCACTTCCCCCTAGTAACCATCAGTTTGTTCTCTGTAGTTAGAGTCTCTTTCTTGGTTTGCCTCTCTCTCTTCTATTTCATCTTGAAGAATTGCCTATCACATTCCTTGTGGGGCAGGTTTAGTAATAATGAATTCTCTCAACTTTTGTTTACCTAGGAATGTCTTAATTTTCCCTTCAGTTTTGAAGAACAGATATGAAGAATGTAAGATTTGGGGTGGACAGGTTTTTTTTTCTTCAGTGTTTTTTTTTTTTAAGATTTTATTTATTTATTTGACAGAGAGAGAGAGAGAATATAAGCAAGGGGAGTGGCAGGCAGAGGGAGAGGGAGAAGCAGGCTTCTGGCTGAGGAAGGAGCCTGATGCAGGGCTCAACCCCAGGACCCCAAGATCATAACCCGAGCCAAAGGCAGACACTCAACCAACTGAGGCACCCAGGCACCCCTTCAGTGTTTTAAAAATATTATCCAACTGTCTTCTGGCCTGCAAGGTTTCTGCTGAGAAATGTGTTGGTAATCTTGTTGAGGATCTTTGCCCATGAAAAGTCATTTTTCTACCAATGATTTTAAGATTTTCTCTTTGTCTTTGGCTTTTGACAGATTATAATGTATCTTAATGTGGGTCTCTGAGTTTATCTTACTTAGAATTCATTGAACATCCTGGATTTGTGGATCCATGTATTTCCTCAAATTTGTGAAGTTTTCAGCCATTATTTATTTTAAAAATCTCTCTGCCCCTTTCCCTATCTCTCTTTTGGGACTCCCATAATATATATAGGTTCCATTTGATTTTGTCCTATAAGACCCTTTGTCGCCAATCACGTTTCTTTCCTCTTTTTTTCTCCACCTCAGACTTGATTATTTTAATTGTCCTATCTTTAAGGTCACTAATTTTTTTTATCTGCCTGCTCAAATCTTAAACAGATATAGTATTAATTCTCACCTAAACCTAAACTTTTCCACTTGGAAGTCCCTAGGGAAAAAAAAAACCCTTTTAAGTTGCTATCTGCTGAAGGCTAACTTTAACATAATTGAGGCTTTTCTACAAGCCAAGCATTGTAATTTTACTGCTGGGCACCCACAGACACAGTGACAGCAGAGCATTTATTTGCCTTTTTTCCCAGCCTGGAGAATTTTTGTCTTCAGGCTTAATGTCTCACTTTTCCTGAAACTTTATGATCCTTTCTTTTAGATTCATATAAAGTCTTAGCAGTCTTTTTTTTTTTTTGAAGATTTTATTTATTTATTCATGAGAGACAGAGAGAGGCAGAGGCAGAGAGAGAAGCAGGCTCCCTACAGAGCAGGGAGCCCGATGCAGGACTCGATCCCAGGACCCCAGGATCATGACCTGAGACGCAAGCAGACGCTTAACCAACTGAGCCACCCAGGTGCCCCCTTAGCGGTCTTGTGAAACCAACTGTAGGAGCCCCATTAAACTTGAGATATTTTACTGGACTTTATTTTTTCATTTCCTCCGTGGCTAAGTTATCCTATATAATTCAGAAGCTTCTGCCAAGGGAAGCTCTTGTTCTCTGGTGTTCGTGGCAGATCCACGCTCGTCCTCCAGGAACAGCAAGCTTTCCTTGGCAGAGCCTTCGGAAAGGCTGGCGTCCCTTTGTGAGCCCCACGTCCTCCTGGGTACATAAGAACTTTCATGTGGGAAAAAAACCCACAGCCAGATAACAAAGGGAATTAGTAAACTCTCAGGCAAATGGAAATTGTACAGCGACTCCGTAAGAGCGAGGAAAAGAAAGGATGGAAATGTATTCATTAAGAAAAGAAAGTGGGATGCCTGGTGGCTCAGTTGGCTGGACAACGGGCTCTTGGTTTAGGCTCAGTCGTGAGCTCATGGGTCATAATCTCATGGGTGGTGATCCCGTGGGTGGTGGCCTCATGGGTCCTGAGATAAGAGTCCCGAGGCGGGGCTCTGTACTTAGCCGGGAGTCTACTGAAGATTCTCTCCCTCTGCCCCTCCCCCCACTCGTGTGCACGCGCGCGCTCTCTCTCCCAAATGAATAAATCTTAAAAAAGAAAAGCAAAGCAAAGCAAAGCAAAGAAGAAAAGAAAAGGAAAGAAAAGAAAGAAAAGAAAAGAAAAAGGAGAAGTTAGAAAGCCCTTTTCCCAGCGCCCTGAGTTTCCTAGAAAGACCTTCGCCTGTGCATTCATCCTCTGGGGGGCAGCAGTTCCCTGTAAAGGAGGAAAGAGAACCTTGGAAAAGATGCTTGGCCTCTCGCCCTCATTCATTCCACTTCTCGTTTTACCAGTGAGGGAACATTTGCTTCCTACCGAGGTTGAAATCTCACTAAGAATCCTCACTCACTGGAATGAGAGTTAAGCTGAATCACCTCTCAAGTGTAGAAACACATATTCAAAAAGTAAAGACTGTTGGTCCTCCCTCTGAGTCAGCTACTAGCAGATGGGTCTCCACCTATTTTATGGTCCACCTTTTGTACGATCAGGCACAGGGTAGTACAATAAAAGCAACAAGTACCATGCTTACTGCATTTTCTTAGCCACTGCAATTTTTTGTCAGTGTATCGCAATTAAAATGTGTCCATGGAGGGGCCTGGGTGGCTCAGTCGGGTAAGCCTCTGACTCTTGATTTCAGCTCAGGTCTCAGGGTCCTGAGTTCAGGCCTTGCATGGGCTCCATGCTGGGTATGGAGCCTTTTTAAAAAACAAAAAACAAACCCCTAAAAAGGTATTCATATATTTGGGGTGCCTGGCTGGCTCAATGGGTTAAGCATGTGATTCTTGATCTGGGGGATGTGAGTAGAGATTGGGGTTAGGCGTAGAGATTACTCAAAAATAAAACAATCTTTAAAAGGTATTCATATATTTATTATAATTATAAAATAATTTATGGGAATCAAATCAAAGGACATAAAAAATGGTCATGATTTATGTTGAGGAAAAAGTAGAGCTTATATACTACATTTACAGCATGAGTCCCTTTTTTGGAATACACACACCTACAGACATTTGGAGAAAACATTTCTAGAAAGTTATAACCAAAATTTCCACGGTATTTCATTTAGCTGGTGAGATTACAATAGCTTTTATTTTCTGATTTACATTATTCCGTATTTTCTAGGTTTCCCACACAAAACATTAAAGTATTATATACTATAAAATATATAAAAAGAAAGAACAGGGGGTACCTGGGGGACTCAGTTGGTTGAGTATCTAACTCTTGATTTCAGCTCAGGTCATGATCTCAGGGTGGTGGGATCCAGCCTCACGTCAGGTTCCGTGCTGGGCACAGAGCCTGCATGAGATTCTCTCTCTCCCTCTCCCTTTGTTCTCTCTCCCTCTCTATAAAAATAAAATAAAATAAAAAATCATTTTAAAAAGTTGTTCTTAAAAAAAAAGCACACATACTAAGAACCTGAGAGAAACATTAATAGGGAATTTGACCATTTAAATGAACATTTAAATATGAATATATGAACAGCCTCAATCCTAGTCCTACATTTTTCTGTCACATGTCCTGGCTTTTAGTTATTCATAGTTATTTTGCACATATATGGAGCATAAAGTTGTTTCGGGGTGGATAAGGTTTCTGAACTGAGCAATAACAGATGTTCAAAATAGAGAGACTAAATGCAGGAAAGAGGCATCTGCTAAATATTTTAGGCATCGCTGAGCAAATTATTGCCCATATCTTTCTCCTTCTCCTCTTGTCCTTCAGGTTCTAGATTGCTTCATCACATGGTTCTAGACTCTTCAGGAGGATGGGCCACAGCTGTCCTCTTGCCCCGCCCTTCTACCAAGCTAGAAATCCTTCCCAGAATACCTCTGACTTCCGGCCACGACATCAGTGTTTCTTTCTAAAATGCTCTTCTCCCTTTGTCTGCCCCAGAACTTCCACTCATCATTTAACATTCAAGTCAGGTGCCCTGTTTCTTTGCGGCACAATCATTGGTGGCTATGAGCGTGGACTCTGTGGTCAGAGAGACCTGAGATCCTGCCTCTCCTCCTGATACTTGATTTGTGATCTCAGCCAGCTTATCTCGCCTCTCTGAGCCTCAGTTTTCTTACCCGTAAAATGGGTTCATAGATGTGAGAATGTGTATGGGATCTTCAGATGTTAGCACATAGCAAGTAGGTAATAAACAGTAACTACTACTATTTGTCAGATCGGTGGTTTCAACCCTGACCTACAGGTTAAAATCACTGGCAGAGCTCTTAAAACATGATTGAATAGGTCTGAATGATATTCTCAGGAAGGTATTTTTTAAAACTTGTCCAAGTGATTCTAACGTGGAGCCAGGCTGAGAACAGCAATTCTGCAAGTATGGCCCCTGGACCAGCGGCACCGGTATCTCCCAGGAACCTTCTAGAAACTCAGCTCCAGGTCCCCACTGCAGAACTATGGAATGAGAAACTCTGGAAAAGGGCCCCAGCAATCTGGGTTTTAACGAGTTTCCAGGAGCTCAGATGCATGCGAACACTTGCAAATGACCGCGTTAGATCGCAGGCTAAAGGCATGAGCTGTGCTTGTGTTGTTCAGTTCCACGTTCCTGCGACTTAATGCGGTGCCATACGCAGATTCAGTTCAGTTTAGTTCAATTCAACTCAGGAAATGTTCTAATTTTCTGTTAAGGCACTGTGCCTTGGCCCTGCGGATACGATGCTGGATGAGACAGGTTCTTGCCTCACAGCTTGCTTACAGCCTCAGACCAGACTCTTCTCTCTGGTTCCACCGTCCCTTAAGCACACCTCTACCTGCACCTGTGATCTTTAGGCTGATTGATATATATTTCTGTAGGTCTGCGTCCCCCACTAACCTGATCTCCTTAGAGCAGGAACAGCCTTTACTCATTGTCTTAGGAGATGCTCAAAAGCAGCTGCATTTCTGTGCCTGGGTCTGCATTCAAAAGCAATGGAATGTGTTCCCCTAATGCAAAATGATAGGAGAAAAAAGGTTGGTTCGTCCCTCAAGGTTTGATCAGGGAGGCAGAACCACCATGAGATTTATGGTATAGGGTTTTCTCTCAGGGATTAGATTTTACACTGTTGTCGAAGGGGTAGGGAAGTAAGATCCAGGGAAAAGAAGTGGGAGGGTCAGAAAAGGTACTCATCAGGCTTCCTAGGGTATTGTGCTGTTGGACAAATCTGAGCTCTTAGGGAAATCTGGACGAACACACCCAGGCTCAGGGGGCCTGGGATGGGAAGTCAGTGAAGAAATCCGAGGAAGGCTGTTGTTGTGGTGGCCTAGTGTGGCTGTAGGTCAACCTGGCCAGCAGCAGGCAGGTGGGGTGGGGGGAGGAGAGCTGCACACACAGTAGGGAGGAGGAGGACAGGCTGGAGCCCTTCCGCACCTCTGTGTCCTCACTCCGGCATCGAACCCCATGGCGCCCGAGGGCAGTGGCTCTACCCCACTCCACCTTCTTCATCACACACGGATTTCTCTTTGGAGCAACTTTAACCTAGAACCATATAAGGAAGGGCTTCTAGAAACATAATCCCTGCTTAGCCAAGTTGACGTGGTACTAAATCACTCAGCTCGTAAATAGTACTTCCCTAAAAAGCTGGCACTTACATTTTTTTGCCCCAAGAACTACTGTTTCACCCATCCCCCCCCCAACATTCAACTTTAATAATAATACCATTCATCTCTATCTCCCCATCACCTTAGCTATTAAATGTCAGTTAATAATTGTCACCTGTTTCGAGTACTAAACATTTTAAAAACTGTCCATATCTGTGCCTTCCAAAGTGGCCCACGTTAAATGCCTGGCAAGTGTCTGAAGGAAAAAACCACGTGATTGGCATAAAGCTGAGCGCAGAGGCTGGAATGTCATATACGTGTAAGAATGAAAGCAAGAAGATGTGACTCATTCTGGAAGGAAAGCAAAGCCCATAATACCAGAATAAAAATTCCTTGTTCTCTATCCTTGGCAGTTTTGGCAATTAACTGTGGGGTTCCATTTAGTGAGAACCATAAGAGTCAGAGACTTGAAATCAAAACACAAAGGAAGTTACTGATTAACACAAAATGTGCTTGCCAGTTGCTCTCTACCGTCTCTGCAACAACCAACCAACCTCATCTTGATCTCTCCCTGAAAATCCTGCCTGGTCCTAGAACATTATCTTGGGCAAGTTACACTCAGTTTCAGGGGCCACGCTCCTTCTGTACTCAACTACCTACCTCTCCTCCACATCTCCTAGTAGGCACCACCTGTATACCTACCCACCTACTGATGTTTCCACTTGGTGTTTGTAGGCATATTACACATCCAGAACCCAAACTCTGAATCTATGGCATGGGGTTCTTTTCCTTCATAGCTTCCAAACCTTTTCTTTATGTCAGTTAAGTCTAAGCTTAAGTATCTTTTCTTCAGAAAATCCCATCCTAGTCGCCGTCAAAACTTCTCCCCACTGTATATTCTCTTACGCTGCTGTATTTCCCATCTCTCCCCCTAGAAAATAAGACTCATGAGGACATGCATTGCTATCCCCTTAGAACCTAGAATAAAACAACGTGATAGCCATTCAAAATTTTTGAAAAATGAAATCAATCAAATACTAACAGTTATACGAAACAAAATATAACGACAGATAGTTACATATGCTCTGAAGGAAAAAATAGCATGCAGTGTTGTGTTTAAAAATAAAGTAACTGTGGGGGGTGGTGAATGGGATTGTCAGAGAAAAATCTCTCTGAAATGCTAACTAAGACTTCAAGAATGAGAGGGAAGCTGTCTGCTTCAAGCCAGGGGAAACACATTCAGCGAGAAGGGACAGGAAGTACAAAGGACCTACGGTGTGAAAGAGCTTGTCATATTCGGAGATTGTTGGAAGACCTTTGTGACTAGAACACTGTGAACAAAGAAGGGAGTGGCTAGGGACAAGGATGGAGAGATGAGTAAGAGGTTGTTACGGGGGTTCTTGTAGACGACCATATGGGGTTTTAGTATTATTCTCAGTGAACTAAAACTGCTGCAAAGCTGTAAGTGTGGGAGTGGCAGGATCTTGGTTTTTAATTTTATTTTTTATTAAGTTTTTAAATTGTAACACTGGTATAGTTAACATACAGTGTTATATTGGTTTCAGGTGTATAGTGATTCAACAGTTCTCTATATTACTCAGTGCTCATCATAAGTGTATTTATTTCATCTATTTTTTAAAAATTATTTATTTGAGAGAGTGCGAGCAGGGGGAGGGGCAGAGGGAGAGAGAGAATCCTCAAGCAGACTCCCTGCTCAGCACAGAGCCTGATGCGGGGCTCGATCCCAAGACCCTGACATCATGACATGAGCCAAAACCAAGAGTCAGACGTTTAACTGACTGAGCCACCCAGCTGCCCTTATTTCGTTATTTTTAACAGTCATGATAAAAGAGTGTGATTTCCACCCACTCAATATGATACAGCCTCCACATGCCAGATAAAGGAGACGAAAGACAGGAAAGCTGTTGTAACAAAGGTCTTTTGCTAGATTTGGGCTTCTGATTCACTAGTAGAAACAGAAGTTAAGATTACTTTCAGAGAGTAATTTCCTCCCTTTCTGTTCTTTTTGCTAGAAGGAGTCCTATGATTACAGTTTCCATAAGCTTCGTCCAGGAGTAGCTGATGATGCCCCCTGTGTATATGTGGGGCCATAGCGAGCAGAGTAAATGACGTAATGCAGTGAGACAGAGGAGGGGTCTATACTCCACTTGCACATTGATTTCCTATGTTCATTCAGCTACTGAAATATCTGAACTGATGTGCATGTTGGATCAGTCTCTTTGGGAGTCACTGGAAAGCACAGACCAGCTCCCCATCTCCTTGCTTGTGTCAATCCATTCCCTTAGGCACACTAGACTGGAAAACTTTGTCAATTTTGATTTATTCCTGTCCTTCATTCTTCAAATGTTTGCAAGTCTTTGAAATGTCATTTATACCCATCTTGTACTCTCCATTCTTATTGTGACCATCCTGGCGCATGTAATACTTACAGCCATCTGTCCGACCTTCTATCCAGCCCTTGTGAGTCTCATAACCTCCTGTTTTCAAAAAGATTTAAAAGAGTTAATAAATTGGAACAACATAAAACTGGAAAATTAAGATTAAAAAGAGAACAGAGAGGGCCTAAATCAATTGTTCTCACTGTTGGCTGCATTACAAACAATGGAGAACTTATGAAAAATAATGATACTTGGGAGATTTGGATTCATATTGTCTAGAGCTCCCTAGGTGATTTGAATATGCAGCCAAGGTTCAGAACCTGTGGAATTAGACACGTAGAAGTAGGTATTACCAGCCTCTTGCTATCTGCTGATTACAACCTTTGAATCCTGAGTATGGCTGCAAAGGCAAAAAAGGACATATGCTGTGTCCAACACCTCTCATTATCTGACAAAACATTTTTCTCCAAAGTTAGACTCTAAAAATAATATATTGTGTATGTCCTAATAATAAAATAATAGCTACCCTTTATTTTTTATAGCAATCTCTACGCCCAACATGGGGCTTGAACTCATGACCTTGAGATAAGAGTCACTCCGAGGACTGAGCCAGCCAGGTGTCCCTGATAGCTACCCATTGTTGACTGTTTGCCAAGTGCTAAGCATTATGCCAGTTGAAGGAATTAGCTGTTTTAAGTCTCAACAACACATCTGTGATGTGAGTGTATTATCAACCTAGTATTTCAGGTGAGGAAACTGAGGTCCTGAGGAATTAAATAAACTGCAACTTTTGGACTAACTGTAGAATCCGATTCTTGACCACTTCCTGCACTGTCTCTGATGTGAATGCATTGGGCAATATCTTCAGTTAAAGTTGTCCAAAAGACAGAATGGTGTTCAAATGGAGGTTCTTGTAAAATAAAGGCCAAAGGAAAATAATTTAACAAAAGCATTTCTGCAAGGTGTTGAGAGAATATTTTGCTTTCTGATGGACTTATTATAGGGAAAGACACTGAGACTCCTCAAAGAGTGGGTTGGTATCATGTCTGCTGGATCCTCTCGCATTTTCTCATAGGCCCCTTGGGGAGGTCTGGCCTTTCCCACAAGGCCAGTGCACAGAGCAGCAGCAGAGGGGGCGGAGCTTGGGTGCAGGATGTACTGGGATGAGACCAGCAAGCCTCAAGTCTCTTGGAACCAGACTTAGAGGCAGGAAATGGAAGATGGGGTAAAAAGGCAAGAAGGGAATCCTGCTTGAGCTGCCAGGCCTAGGCAAAGTGAGAAATGTCGGTTGGAGTGGGCAAGAGGAAATTCACATGCTGAAGAGAAGCAGGAAGGGATGAAATGTGTGGTTCTAGAGTCAAAGTCGAAAATATGGGTGTGCCTTTAGTTCAGGGGTGGGTGCAAATATTTAAAAAAGAGTAAAAGGTGGGTGCTGAGTCACAGGAAACTCAAGATTATTTTATCTCAAAAAGGTCCGAAGTGGAAATATTTCATGTTGTTGAGTAAAGTGCGAACTGTAGCTTTGCATGCCAGCCCCGAGTGGCCATTCTTCCATTAGGGTGTGAAGAACCAGAGATGCCTGGGATACTGCCTTGAGTCCAGTTGGTCTCACTCTGACCTGTGCTCACCAGAATCTTCCAAATAATGGGTTTTAAACACTCTTTCAGCACATCTTTTTTTTTTTAAAGATTTGATTTATTTACTTGACAGAGAGAGAGAGACAGCCAGCGAGAGAGGGAACACAAGCAGGGGGAGTGGGTGAGGAAGAAGCAGGCTCCCAGCAGAGGAGCCTGATGTGGGGCTCAATCCCAGAACGCCAGGATCGAGCCCTGAGCCGAAGGTAGACGCTTAATGACTGAACCACCCAGGTGCCCCTTTCAGCACATCTTAGCTCAAGAAATGTAAAAGGCACTCTGTGGCCTACTCCGATATCAATTCCCAACTGGGCTTCATTTTCTCTCTCCACATTGGTCCCTCCACCTCTTCATATCTTCCTATCACATTAGTCAGGCTCATTCACTGCTCCACAAGTGACCATGGCTTGGATGAAATGTCTGTTCTATGTGCTTTAGTCTTGACTGCCCAATGTGATTGCAAGTTCTTTGAAAGAAAGGATTTATGGCTTTTAAAATTTCTCTTCTTCTCAGGACCTTGTGCTAAGCAAATGGAAAAGAGCCAATCCGGCACCTGACTCAATTACCCTGAGTAGTACCTAGGACAGCACCAGCCTCAATGAGCTATTTCACAAGGGTTTTTGGATTGAGATAACGATCATCTTGGAATCGAAATTATCTTGATGTGTTTTTTTATAATGACAACTTTGATAACAAAGCCTCACTATAATATGGTATAGTGCAGTTAAAAGGTTTGAATTCCAGCCCTGTCACATATTAATTGTGTGACCCTGTGCAGGGCACTGAGAGCTACAGTTTCCTCATTGTAAAAGAAAGGTGATCATGGGACCTCTGAGTGGTTGTGAGGATTAAGTTACACACCAAAAGGAAATTGTCTAGCACAGTAAATGGCTATCATAGGCATTCAATACATGTGCTTTACTACAGAGAATTTGAAATCCCTGTCACTTTCTCTTCTACTGGATTTCTATTAACTCCTTTACCCAGATCAGAAGGATAATTTAAGAATTCTTTTAAAACTTTTTTGTGGTTATTTTTTTAATACTTTTTTTAAAAAGATTTTATTTATTTATTTGACAGAGACAGAGACAGCCAGCGAGAGAGGGAACACAAGCAGGGGGAGTGGGAGAGGAAGAAGCAGGCTCCCAGCAGAGGAGCCTGATGTGGGGCTGGATCCCAGGACTCCGGGATCACCCCTGAGCTGAAGGCAGACGCTTAACCGCTGTGCCACCCAGGCGCCCCTAAAACTTTTTTGTGGTTATTTTCTAATAATGAGAATTTGGTAGACATCCCATTAACACAAGCTTTTTTTTTTTCTTTTTGGTAATTATCTAGATCATAAAAAAAAACACAATAAGACAAATTACTCTTCAGTTTAGGCTGGGAATCAGGGGGAGGGAGAAGGGAAGGTAGAGAGTCCTTAGATTGCTGGTAGAAACATGACCCGCTAACCATTAATTTAACACCCATGATGAAGTGTTGGTGGGAAGGTAGCCTCACCTAAGGGACTCCTTCCTTGGTTAGCAAGAGTACTCCAGAGCTGGGCTATGAGTTTCCATGACAGAGCCATAGCATTGGCTCTCTGATCTATTGGACTTTGCTGTAGATGGGTGTGGCCAAAAGACCACCATGAATTCACCAGGAATGAGAGCATCAAGACTGAACTTTATTTCACCCAGCAACAGAAGAGTTAGAATGGCATTCTTCTCTAACTTTTATCCCATCTTCTTGTCTTTCCATGAAGGGCTGCTGATAGAAGTTGTTGGGGCTACTGTACCAGGCGTGAAGATTCTGTCACTGGTCAAGAGACCTCGCTCTCAGATGCTGGTTCTGCCCCTGCCTCCTGAGGTTGGCCCTTGTACTCGCAGGGCCTTAGGTGCCTCTGTAAGTATAGTAAAACTCTGTTACTCTGTCGTTCTCATTCAATCAAAGAAGAGTGAAGCAACCATTTGACAAGAGGAGACTTCTTCCTGACATCATTCGTTCTTTATTTAAAAGTACAGATAATATTTGAAATGAAATAAACACTCAGAAGTTCCAATGCATCCCATCAACTGGGGTAGCAGTGACACATTCACCCACAGGTAAGTGTAGCTGTTTAAAGCCCTATCTTGTTTCCCTAGGCAAAAGCACAGCAAGGGTTGTAAAATATACGCCTCCCTCATGTTATAAGGCGATTATTTTCTTTGGCAAAAATCAGTGCTCTTCCACGTCCTAGCAAAAAGATGATACAATCACAAAGTGAGGCTCAAGAGGAATTTCCTCATAAAATTTCCAAACGAAATTTGCATCACATCTCATGATATTCCCTTGTCAATTATTTTAAAAAGTTTTCCTTGGCAAAACTGCCTCTACATTACTTCCTCTGCTTTCCATCCTTATTATTAAACTCAGAGTTGCTGGAAGCTCAGGAGTCCTCAGTGTAGCGTGGGCAACAAGAAAACAAACAGAAAACTCCTATTTGAAAGCCTTGTTGCAAAGGGTACTTATGAGTAAACGGAAATGATTGACTTACAAGAAACCCTCTCACCCAGAAAGAGAATTATCAGGACAGCTTTGTCAAGTGGGAGTAACTATTTGATATACTAGTCATTCTGAAACCAAAAGTCAATTAATTTACTTCCCCCTGTCCCCTCTTGGGCCAGTCTGTCTTTCTTGTTGTCCCTCTTTAACCTCTGGAGGTTTTATTATTATTTCTTTTCCCAAGAAATTCAGCATTCGGTCTTTTGACTTCCCTTATTTTCACATGTATTCAGGGACCACATGCCACAGTTTATTCAGGATATCAAGAATCTTTTATGAAAATCAATGACATACATTTTAAGGTACACATTTGTTATCAGAAAAGCAAATTGCAGTAGGCCAAGGCCCAT
Organism: Ailuropoda melanoleuca; assembly: GCF_002007445.2. NCBI lineage: Eukaryota > Metazoa > Chordata > Mammalia > Carnivora > Ursidae > Ailuropoda > Ailuropoda melanoleuca. Next base: position 77,631,338 of record NC_048218.1, read on the forward strand.
GAGTTTGTCCATTTTCTGTGCTAGTTAAAAAACTTGTGAGAAAGACCCAGAGGGGATTTAGGGTTCTGCACAGAGTTTTAAGTAATCCCTAGAGATTGACGGTGTCCCCATCGGGAGTCTCACCCCTTCTCTCTAAGCCATTCTGAAGCTTTAGGGCTTTTGATGCATTATATCAGGATATTTAGACAATGGGGAGAAGGAATGATGAAATGTTAAAGAAAGACCTATGGCGGCATAAATTAATACAAAGCATCAGTGAGATCGAAATCATGAAATTCTTTCACTTCCACAGCTGGATTCATTCCATTAACTGGCTTCCAGGGGCGTCCGGGACATTTGGGGGAGGTTTTTTCTGGAAAGTCAGATATCAGATTAAATGAAAGGCTATTTGGCTCTATCTGGATGTCAGGGATCCAATCATCATCACTCTCTGTGGGAGCTGATGGGTTAGGCATCACGGCTGCAATGAGATCTGGGTCCTGAAAGTCAGGCACGGTAACGGCTATACCTGGCTGGGCTAGGGAAAGGAGGGGTGTTGGCCCTTCTGTCTTCTCTTGTGTCTGTGCAGAAGAGGTAGTACTTTCTTCAGAAGAACTTGCCAAATGCTCTGTTTTCCAATCATTGTGCTTTCCATTGTCTTTTCTTTTATTTTTATATTTTCCATGGCCTTGGCCATGCTCACGTATATGTCCATGGGCTAGGCCATGTTCCCTTTGATGTCCATGACCAAGGCCATGTTGCTTTTGATATCCATGGCCAAGGCCACGTCCCCTGTGGTACCCACGGCCTTGGTCATGCTCATGTTTATGGCCATGGCCAAAGCCATGTTTTATTTGCTTTTCATGGCCCCATCCATGCCCACGAGTGGGTCCTTGTTCTTTTCCTGAATCCTGCTCTTCATCTGGTATGGGTACCATGGAAATGTGGGGTGAACTTACAGTTGCTCCTTCTTCTGTCTTCTCCATGGGTACTGATCGGAAAGGTGAAAAACCTGGAGGTCTTTTCATCAAGATGATCTAAACAAGAAACATTAAAACGAATGCATTACTGTGAAAACCACACTATCAATGAAGAAAGAAGGGACTGAGTCTTGGCAATGCTATCTTGGTTTACAATGGGGCAAATCTACCAGCCTTTAAATATTATATTAATATTCCAGAGAGGACGATAATGATTTTTTTCCTCTTTTGATTGATTTTATAATTTGTGGGTATTGATTATTGTTTTTAATACTCTAAACTGGAGTTTTTCTTTCATTGGGAAAAATTGGGTGGTGGTCCTACATAATCTCTAGAGGACCTTCTAAGCCTATGGTTATATAAAACCACGACATATTATATATTCATTGATACTGTTTCTATTAGCACAATTACTGTTTTTACCCTAAAAGGCACTAAGTGGCTTTCTGAGCTGAATATCTAGGGAGCATATATCCACAACTACTTTGTTGGATTGAAACACATTAGGAATGTTCACCAGCTTGAAATGCAGTTTTTGTATAATGTTTCTGTTAGACTATATACATACTGACACATGGCAAAAACCTAAATCAGAAAAAACTAAGAAGAGGCAAATTGCACTGAAGATACAGTCTTGTGGGTTATTTACAACTACACTTTCACTACCGGTGAAAACGTGATGGTCAGAGGCAGTGTTTGGTGGTACAAAGAGCATGGTTTGGGGGAGTCAAATAAGTCAGACCCAACTAGGAATCAGCATTGTAGTGAATAGGGTGGGCTCTGATTTGATCTAGATTTGAATCCGAACATCACTGGCTGCACTCCTCTCATCTGCAAATAGGATAATAACAGCACCTGCCTTGTAGAGGTGTCAGGAGGGAAATATGTGTGAAGATAGTACAGTGCCTGGGACAGAGAATGCACTTGGTGATGTTATTATTCACCCTAGGACCTCAGCACCTTTGTAATTTTTAGTATGTCATCCTTGACAATGGGAAACGTCTTACTTACCTTCCAGGGATGTTTTAAAAATTAAAAAAAAATGATGCAAACTAACGCTTCCTGGACTTGAACATGGGTATGAACCCCCCTCGCCCCCCCCCCAGCAATCATGTTAAAAATGCAGATTTTGAGTCAATAGATGCAGAGCAGAGGCTGAGATCTGCATTTCTCCTGAGCTCCTCGGCTGTAAGCAGTGGGCATGGGAGAGCGGGGCCTCGCCTCGGGCACCCCACACAGGTGCACAGCTAGCAGGGCCCCCGCAGCAGGGCCTGCACTTTGCCAAGAGAGGGCCCCCTGCCAATGGGACGCTGACAAGGCGTGGCAAGTAATTACGAGGACTGCTGCTCTCATGTCTAGCCATAAAGAGGTCAGCACAGAAATGTGAGCATTCTCCCCTACTTCAAGAAGATAGTCTCCCAATTCATTTAAATAATGGTTCATTTTCAACCCCCAAATATGACTTTTCAGAATGAGCAAAATTGACCCAAGCTGACTGTAATTAGAATCATACCTTTTTCAGTGGCTGACAGTTGACAGTAGGGTAGATTTTTTCCTCCCAGGGTATCACAAAAACTTCGGCTTTACATTCTAGGGTGTGCTATCCATGAAAACAGAAGCCAAAAGAGAGAACAGTGGTATTCATGAGATGCTTAAACAAGTATAAATCATCAGAAAGATTTCCTGGGAATAAGTACAGTTGCATTACTACTCACTCCGTATTTATTGATCTGGCAACTTTCTGTCAACTCTTCATTACTTTCCTTGGAACACGTGGTTTCCCTGGCTATGAATGCAATAGAAAATTTCTCTCCAGCCACCACCTGGATAATTAATTAGCACAAAGTAGGAGCTTAATTAATACTGTATAATAAATCATATGTTTTCACCCTAAGAACTTTTGGGGGAGAATATTGACATTTTAATTATATACTGAACAAATGAGAGTTATAAAGAAAAGTACAAATGTTTGACAACAAAACTTTCAATTTGTATGCATGTGAAAAATATTTGCTAATGACTGGTCTTGTTTCCTTTTCTAAGTGGGGGGGAAGCAAGCTATAATTTCTATTTTTATATTTTCCTGAGTTTTATTGATTAACAGCTGCAAAATTCACAAATAATTCAAAGTCTCAAGTTGTAATAGAATCTAAGAAAAGTAGGAAGAAAAACTTAAATATTTTCTTTGAAATGCCCTATCATCCTGCCATCAGAGAAATACTGAGTTGGTACCACTATAGAAATTATGTGATTAGAAAAATTATTTGGATTTTTGAGCTTGCTTCTCTTTTTATATTAAGAATATGTTTTGATTTGTATTTCCCTGATGACTAGTGATGTTGAACATTTTTTCATGTGTCTGTTAGCCATTTGTAGGTCTTTGGGGAAATGTCTGTTCATGTCTTCTGCCCATTTCTTGACTGGATTATTTGTTTTTTGGGTGTTGAGTTTGATCAGTTCTTTATAGGTCTTGGATACCAGCCCTTTATCCAAAATGTCATTTGAAATATCTTCTCCCATTCCATGGATTGCTTCTTAGTTTGGTTGACTATTTCCTTTGCTGTGCAAAAGCTTTTTATCATAAAGTTTCACTCATATGTGGAACATAAGGAATAGTGTGGAGGACCACAGGGGAAGGGAGGGAAAACTGAATGCAAAGAAATCAGAGACGGAGACAAACCATGAAAGACTCTGGACTCCAGGAAACAAACTGAGGATTACAGAAGGGAAGGGGGTGCGGGGATGGGGCAACCTGGTGATGGGTATTAAGGAGGGCACGTGATGTGATGAGCACTGGGTGTTAAATGCAGCTAATGAATCATTGAGCACTACATCAAAAACTTATGTTGTACTATATGCTAACATTTAAAAAAAAGAATATTTTTTAATCTCTAGCAAGAGTTTTAATCATTATACAATGCTGTCTTCCATTAAGCAATTTGTGACTTGATTTTTTTTTTTTTTTTTGGTCTGGAAGAGGCACACCTCATTTATTTATTTAAGAAATTAAACTCATTTTTTTTGTTTTTGTTTTGGGGTGGCTCAGTTGGTTGAGAAGCCAACTTTTTTTTTATTAAAGATTTTATTTATTTATTTGACAGAGAGAGACAACCAGTGAGAGAGGGAACACAAGCAGGGGGAGTGGGAGAGGAAGAAGCAGGCTCCCAGCAGAGCAGGGAGCCCAATGTGGGGCTCGATCCCAGAACGCTGGGATCACGCCCTGGGCCGAAGGCAGACGCTTAATGACTGAGCCACCCAGGCGCCCCTAAACTCATGTTTTTAAACTACTCTGACTTCAACAAAATCCCAGGCATGGCTTTTTAAGTATTTTTAAAATGCCATCTTATATTTTTTATACACTGAGAAATACATTTGACAAAAATGTTTTTAAATTAGGTGTTAAAAAGTTGATGTGGTTTCTAGACCAAGTTACTAGGTATTTAATTCTAGGTTTTCAGTGTGTGTGTCATGGACTGAATATGTCCACACCAAACTCATATTAAAGCCCTAACCTCCAGTGTGATGGTGTTGGATGGTGGAGCCTTTAGGAGGCAATTAGACTTAGATGAGGTCATGTGGGTAGTGCCTTCATAACAGGATTAGTATCCTTATAAGAAGTGTCTTTAGAAGGGTCTTATAAGACCAGAGCTCGCTCTCTTTCTGAAGTTGAAGACACAGCAAGATGGTGGCCATCTGCAAGCCAGGAAGAGAGCCCTCACCAGGGAACTGAACTGGTTGGCTTTTAGACTTCTAAGCCTCTAGCACTGTGAGAAACCAATTCCTGTCATTTAAATCACCCAATCTTTGATATTTTGCTATGGTAGTCTAAGTAGACTCTGAGTGTGTGTGTGTGTGTGTGTGTGTGAGAGAGAGAGAGAGAGAGAGAGAGAATACATAGCAGTCAAGAGAATATATCATGCGTATCTGTTGACCTAGAAGGATGACCATTATTGAAAAACTGAAGTTATAGGGTGATAGTACAATCACATTTTTGTAAAAGCAAACCTTAACAGTCTTCCCTATCTCTTTTTACTTTGTAAAAACATGGGGAAAGCAAGATTGGAGGCAGGAAAGGAAAGCAGAGTTGTAGGAAGAACTGAGCTCCTCCTCCCTCTTTCTTGGCATTGTCTTGCTGGGTAAACATGGTTAAAATTTTAAAAGCAATATAATAATTAACTTTTAAAATTCCAAGTGTATGTGTAAGTAGGATGGAAATTTCTAAGAGGGTTTTAGCATCTATACTTCAATGATCATAAATTTTCTTGCTCATTTCAGGGTATAATTTAATCCAATTTTTTTGGTCTTAGAGTTGATCAATGTGGCTTAGCTGTATTCAGGGTCCAGAGGGGAGGAGTGAAGGAGACCTCATACCATCTTCTGTTAGAGGGCCTCAAGGTCACATCCATATATCACCAACATCATCAAGTGTCATTGTTATCAGAAGTCTTCCCTGATGAAATCTATCCTGTCCAAGTTTTGTTTTTAAAATGGAGAACTCTATATACCAATATAAGTTCTAATGGTGTTTAAAAATTAAAATTAATGAGCTAGACAGATGTAAATATCCATCAGATCTCAGGATAAGGAAGGTCTTCCTTAGGTGAAGAGCAGAGGAAGGAAACCTAAAGGAAGGAGAAAATGTCTAAATTTGACTAGACAAAAATGAAAACTGATTCTCAAACTCACAGTAAGCAAAGTATCAAGGCAATTTGGGAAAAATATGATGTAGGATCAATAAAAAGTCCAACGCCAAAACAAATGTGCAAAGGATATGAACAGGTATTTCAAGAAAGAAGTTAAAATGATCATTTATGCTGGAAAAAAGTTTACTTCATTAATGACCAAGGATATGCACATTAAAAAAGTAATGCAACATTGTTTTTAATCTTCCGTGTTGGCAAAAACGGAAGCCAGTGATGCTGCCTGCTGTTGGCCAGGTGTGGGGAACATGCAGCCTCAATCACTGCTGGTAGGAATAAAATTTGAGATCATCAATCAGTGTCTTATATCCAGTTGGTGTGAATGTAAATTGGCATAACTGCAAATAATTTTGTAATCTGGCCATTTGCATTAAGCCTTGGACATATACACATTCCTTGACATTTCCAAGATTTTGTCAGAGGAAAAGCTCCTGAATGTGCACACACAGATCCCTGAAGGATGTTCATGTGAGCAGAGGCAGGGAGGACCGCTGGCAGAAGAGGGGACAGCAGCAGCAGGGGCGGGCAAAATAAGGGGCATGTGACAGAAATCGCAACCATTCACATGCGAAAAATGGAGGATTTGAGAAGTTCTTGGTTTCTGAACTATGAAACCAGCTTGAAATAGATATGCATCCACCCAGGACTAAACATGCAAAGCCAAGGCAAGACTAAAACTGTAAAAGGAATCTTCAGCAATTTGGTAGATTGGTCATTTGGAGGTTGGCTTTTTGCAAATTCATCTTGATAAAATGAGTTTTAGTAAAGGGGCTGCTTCCACCAAGGCTGCCTTGAATATCTATGTCCGAGCAGTCCAGTTGCTCTCTCTTGAAACACAAGCATCAGTAAAGATCCATCTCTTAAAGGTAAGATTGAAATCTTCACAATATTCCAGATTGACCTGGCAATGGGAGGGATGTCAGTTGCCTTCCATTCACAGTAGTATGTACTGTGCTTTCCTGGCACCCTTAGCGCAAGCAAACACACATTCACGCTAGAGAGCTGATGAGCTCCTTTGCAGAGAGAACTCGAACTACCAAGAAGACTGGATATTCATGCTGGGGCATGAGTGGTTCTCCTCCTGACAGCAAGTCTCGGACCTGCAGTAAATGGCAAGGTACTGCACTACTCCTGCATCATTAAGAACCAGGGACGGTCCGAGGAAAGCAGGAAGGTGAAGCGCCAAGAAGAGCGGACAAACATGAGTAGCATGGATTCGCGTGTACCTGGAGGGAACCCATGCTGGTCACATGCTGGTCAGACCAGGGACAGGGCGCCAGCCTCGGGGACAGCAGTAAGCACCTGACTAGGGGTCAAAAGGTCAGGTTTGATTTAATCCTGTTTGTTTAGAGGTTTTCTTCCAGTCCTATGACTAGAACAGGAAATTGGAAAGATGAACACAAAAACACCGTTGTGACTAGTCAGAGGTGTTTGTTTCTGTTCAGTATTGTCTTCTGTGCTTTTTAATAACACAACTGAGGACAGAAAGTATGTTCAGTTTTATGGCCTCTTGTTTTTCCCAGCATATTTTAACAGGAGTCGTCGCCCGCTCCAAGAGCGCCTCACGAAGATGCTTTCAAATTGCTGCTACATAGCCATTGTCGGGGTATGGCAGGCAGATCGAATCATTTCTAGGTTACTGACCGTTTTGACGGCTTACCTTTTGGAGGGTGGTTTTATAGTTGAAGCTGCAATGAAGATCACTGTATGTAAAGTCTCCTTCTAGTTTAGATTTCAAGAAATTCAATACTGAGCCAAAAGTATGAATTTTTTTAGTGATATTTCTTTCGCCAGATTATAACGACCGTGTTGGTTTGCGGTCACAGTTTGGTTCTGTTTTGATCGCCCTACTTTAGCTTTTATTTAGGGAGGCCAGTTTTGAGGCCTATCCTGGAACTCTGTCCATGAATACATTGGTTATAGGCTGCTGGCGTGGAAGGAATTTGGGCTCTATTCATCCAGCCGCTCAATTTTTAGTTGGGGCTACAAGAGCTGAGTGAGTCTGAGTGACTCCGGGGGTAGAGCGGGGTCTCCAGACCCCTGGAGTGGGACACTCCTTAGCTTCTATCGACAGGGCATGGCAAGAGAGATGAATCCCCAGAGGGTACATCTGTAGGAGGGAAGGGTACCCAAGGCAGGGGAGAAAGGACATGCAGGTGAGAGTGAAGAACGTGGACAACGACAGACCAAAGGGGCCAAGCGCAAGGCTCTAGGTGATGCTACAATGAAAAAGAAAAGTCTTGCTTTTCCTAGCACTGAATTTTGTCAATTATATAATAGTTGCTAGTATTTACAGGGCACTTTGGAGTTTGAAAAGGGATTGACATATATGTTCTTTTTGATCCGCACCCCTATCCTTTACAGATAGAAAATGGAGAACATGTTCTAAATGACTTTTCCAAGATCACACACAAAGAATGCAGTGAGGTTGGCACTTGAAATTCAAATTTCCCAAATCCCATTCCCTGGGTATGCTGGTTCCCAATGCAGAGCCAAGGACAATGGCAAGATTGGTCAGCAAGTCACACATAGGCTATAATATCACTATTTTTGTAGCATAATTTACAGACCTGTACTGTTGCACTTTTCACACTGTCAATCTTGAAATAGAAAGTTCCATTATTCTCTGCATTAAGCTTTGCAATGGAATGATTCAGAGCCACCTCCAGCTCTGGGCTGTTGACAGGTATATCTCTGGGGCAGCCGGAGCAAATCTTGGAAGGTTGTACAAAATCCTCCGCTGAAAGAAAAAGGTTTTAAGTTACCATGTGCAGCGGAAGGAAAAGTCTAGCCCAGGAAATCTCCTGCATGTGATCGGGCATCCATTTTCAGAGGGCCACCTGACAGCCTGAGGCTGAGTAGTGAGTGTGTAAAGGTTGTCTGTCTGACCTTCACCTTACAGTCTCCCCTCTTTTTCTCTTAGAGCCAAGTGTGTTTAGGAAAACACACTTGATCCCCAAACCAGGCAAAGACCCCATCAAAAAGGAGAATTATAGACCGATTTCCCTAATGAATATGGACGCCAAAGTTCTCAACAAGATCCTGGCTAATAGAATCCAACAGTACATTAAAAGGATTATCCATCATGACCAAGTGGGATTCATACCTGGGATGCAAGGGTGGTTCAACATTCGCAAATTGATCGGTGTCTTAGATTTTATCCAGAAGGAAAAAGCCAAAAATCACATGATTCTCTCAATAGATGCAGAAAAAAGCATTTGACAAAATACAGCTCTTTTCCTGATTGAAACCCTTCAGAGTGTAGGGATAGAGGGTACATTCCTCAATCTCATAAAAACCATCAATGAAAAGCCTACAGCAAATATCATTCTCAATGGGGAAAAGCTGGAAGCCTTTCCCTTAAGATCAGGAACACGACAAGGATGCCCACTCTTGCCACTATTATTCAACATAGTACTAACCTAACATAATATAACATAATAAATAAATAAATAAATAAATAAATAAATAAATAAATAAATAAATAAATAAAACAACTATATTGAATTCGTAAAAAAAAAAAGGAAAACATTGAATCAGTAGGTGTTAGTGGCTCAATCAATACGCTGTAGTTTTCCTACGTTTTTGCATTTTTGCTGGAACCACCTGTAAATAGCAGTGCTTCCTTTAAAGGAATGACTCTCTAGTGGGAAAATTTTAAATCCTATGATTCTGGTGAGCAGGCAGCTTCAGTAACGCTTCTCGTCATGGAATGCACACAACTATCTTCCAAAAGGAGAAAAGCCAACTCTTGGTATAAATAAACAAGGACTTGACCATAATCTTGCAGTATTTCCCATTCCTGCCATGATAACGTGTGGGTTAAAAAAAAAAAAACTTTAATTGAAAGGATTTTACTCTAGGTGCTTAAAAATGGATGCAGCTTTCCCAATTTACAGCACCTGACACAGGGACGTCTTGCACACAGGGAAGACCAGCTGGTTTGGACCCAGAGGCCAGCCATTTCCCCTTCTAGTCACCATAGTCCCTTCCGGCTACTTGCAGAGCAGTCTCGGCTGCACCTGCCACAGCACCGCTGGGCGGAGATGGGGTCAGTTGTTCTTGGGAAGGTCTGCTGATCACACAGACTTTGTGGCCTATCGTGGAAACCAAAGCACAATTCCTGTGAAAAGACCTAACCCGTTGTCGGGGACCAACATGCTCTAGTAAAGCACTGACACGTGTCACCTCCTACCTGGATAGAGGTCACACTTCTGCGAGAAAGAAGCAATTCTCAGCTGGAGATCCACGTGTGCGTGATCTGTACATTCTCCGATGTCCTGGTTTTTAAAAAGTATATAGGTACATAAAGTAAGAATATTTTTAAAAACAACAACTAGTATAGCTAAAAATAGGATATTGACTTTACAAATCATCACATAGAAAATGAAAACAAAACAGTCAGATTGCAAAGAAAGAATAAAAAACAGCAGCATCAACAACAAACACACAGGCTCAAACCCACAGAAACATGAAACAAGATGATATGAATACTTAGTCTAGAAATAATAACCATATAAGTGAACGGATAAAATTTTCTTTTAGAAAGGCGAAGACTTTTAGATGAAGCTAAAAACAAAATTAATGTATTACATCTTCAAGTATAATATAATAAAAAAGATTAAGTATAATGCATGAGCAAAGCTAGATGAGGCAAATATGACAAAAAAGGAGCTAAAATATTATTAATATTGGAAAAAGTAAAATTCAAGGTAAGAAAAACTCACAAAAGTAGTAATAAAGATTATTTTACTTTTATAAAAGATGTAGTCTAGAATCCCAGAATCAAGATACGCAAAAGAGAAGACAGAAGGGAATAGAAATGGATAGAAATCATTGTAGTGGGAAAATTAACATATAACTATAAATCTAAGACAGGCCAGATGGATTAAAAAATAAATAAGGTCATAGGAGACTTGACTAACATAATAAATATTGATTTAAATCATATTTTCATATGATACACACGACTTAAAATGACACTCTCATAAGTATGATGCAAAATTTTTAATCACTTCCACACTAGGTCATAAAAAAGGCCCAATAAATTTATCATATAAAAAATAATACAGTCCATGTTCTTTGGCCTCAGCACCAAGAAGAAAAAACAAACCTCCCTGAAAATTAATATTACATTACTGACATGTTTAAACAAATAAACAAATAAAAACTAACTACTTGGAAATATAAACACACTTGCCTAAATAGTTAGGGTTCCTTGGATAATGAAAAAAATAAAAGACAAAGCAAAAATGAGAATTCCACATCATATTGCCAGAACACCATTTAGAGTTAACTCGTGGCTTTATATGCTTTTGCAATTTAAGGAGAGAGGCAAGAAACTAAACAAAACATCCCTAAGTCCAGGTGTTTATCTCAAGAAGTGGAAGAAAAGAATAATGAACAGGCTTCAGGAAAATAAGAAGGAGAAAACAATGGAAGTAAAAACAAAACTGAGAAGTTAGAACACAGCACTAGTGTTAAAAAATAAATTCAAAAGATCACTCTTGGGGTGAGGAAAAAAAATCAAGCGCATAAAAAAGGCAACATAGCAAAGTATACAGAGAAGTATAAAAATATAAAAGATTGTTATGAACAAGTATATGATAATTTAAATTCCCAAGAAGTCGATAATTTTCTGGAGAATTATAAATAACCAGCTGACTTAAAAACAAGAAGAAAACTTGAATGAGCCAATGACTGGAGAAGGAGAGAATGCTATTCCTACTCTAAACTTCATTCCACTTCTCACCTCTAAAAAAACGTAGATGTTTTATGGATGAATAATTTTAAGAATTAAAGAAGTATATATATTTCCCTGTTGTATAAACTGTTTCTGAATATAGAAAATAGTGTCAGAGGTGCTTGGTGGGCTCAGTCAGCAGAGCATGTGACTCTTGATCTGAGGGTCGTGGGTTCGAGCCCCACGCTGAGTGTAGAGATTACTAAAAAAAATAAATAAACTTACAAAGTAGTGACAAACTATTTTCATTCTATAAAATTATAATCCTGATATCAAAACCTGAAAAAGTAGAATGCACGTACAAACACACACCCAGAAAACTGTTAAATGCCTTTCACTTATAAATCTAGATGTTGAATTCCTAAGCTAGAAATAGAATCCAAACGCTTATCTAAAGAATAATTAACACTAAACAAATAGGGCTTGGTTTAGGAACCTAAAGATTACTTTAGGAAAGCTGTCAAAACAACATAACAGATTAAATTAGGAAAACATAATATGATATTTTAATATCTGTTCTAAACCATTTGCTGAATTCAATACCAATTCCTTATTTAAGAACAGAACAAAAAGAACAAAACTCTTTAAAGAACAGGAACGTGAGGATGTTTCCCTAACATGACAAAGAATGTCTGCCTGGAACCCACAGCAAGTATTACTCATAATGACAAAATCCTAGAGGCTTTCCCATAAAATCAGGAATAAAACATGAAGGTGTGTGATCACAGTTATTTCAAAACTTACGTCTGTTTGGGCCAATTCATTAAGACATAGAACAAAAAAATGACCATCAGAAAAGAAAATAAAAGTATTTTTTGCCTAAGATATTACTGTATATCTAGAACAACCGAAGGAATCATTGAGAAGCTGTTCGAGCTGATAAGAATTCAGGCAAGTTGCTGTACGTAAGAAAAATGCATAAAAGAGTATACATTTGTATCTGATAATAACTTAATAAAAAGAGAAGAAAATAAAAACAAAAGGATTTAATTCCTGATAGCAATAAGCAAAACCAAAAAAACCAAAATGAAACCTAGAAATAATATTCGTGAGCAATATTCTGGATCTATATAAAGAAACTCCCACAACTTAAGAAATATAAAATGAAACTTGTCTAAATAAAGATGTATACCAAATTCTTGACTGAAAGACTAAATAAGGGTTTGTACGCCAGTTCTCCACAAATTAATTTAGACATGTAATGGAATTCCAATCTATGTGACAATGTAAGTTTTTCTCACAAACCTATTCTAAGGTTGGTTTTGAAGATATAAACACTGGATAATAAATCACATATTTGAACTTTCTATGAAGCTATGGCTGTTAAAACATGGTGGTGTTGGTACAAAAACAGAGAACAGATTTTTTGGAAGAGACTGTTATGGAATGAAGGTTGTCATGAATTTATGTAGAAGGAAAGACTGTGGAGATATCTGGTTATTCTCTTAAAAATTTTGAAAAAAATCACAAGATACATCAAAATTAATTCCAGATAGAATGAACAGTTACATTATGAAATATTTACCATAGAAAACTAGAAGAAAAAAATAAAGTGATTGCTGAGCAAATGGCGGAAAATTTCAAATGAAAATATTGGTAGATTTGGCAACCTATAAACAAAAAATATTTGTAAGTCAGAAATACCATAATGAAAACGAAAAAGTACACAACTGAGAAAATATGACAAAGCACTGATACCTTTACTATAGAAATATGATTTGCCGAATCTTTAAGATTTATTCCAAAGAGAAATGGGCAAAGAATATAGAAGACAATTTATAAATTCAACCCATAAATTTCTAACACATGTATGAAAATATTTTGGTTACACAAATGCATATTAACTACTTGTTGACTGATAAAATGAAAACTAGAAAGGTTTTTGTCTATGAAATTATCTAAGTTTTTTTAGTCTTCATGACTTTTTAATTCACTTTTTTAAAAAACTAAACTCTACCCCCAAGGTGGGGCTTGAACTCATAACCCCAAGATCAAGAGTTGCATACTCTGCCAACAGAGCCAGCCAGGCACCCCTAAGGTTGTGTTGTTGTTTTTTTTAATACTGAACTCTATCAGGAGAATACATTGCTGATAGAATTTAAATTGATGCACTCAGCAAACAACCCATATATATCAAGAGTTTTAAGAGCTTTTTGAAAAAACTTGAAGTATAATTATAAGTATAATGTTCTATTAGTTTCAGCTGTACATCATAGTGATTCAATATCTTTTTAAAAGAGTTACTTATTTGAGAAAGAGAGAAAGAGTGCATGAGCAGGGGAAGGGGCAGAAGAAGAGGGAGAGGGAAAGCAGACTTCCCACATAGGGCTTGATCTCAGGACCCTGAGATCACAACCTGAGCTGAAACCAAGAGTCGGACATTTAATTGACTGAGCCGCCCAGGCACCCCTGATTCAATATTTTTATACATTACGAAACAATTCCCATAAGTTTAGTTACCATCTGTCGCCATATAAAGCTATTACTATATTCTCTATTCTGTACATTACAACCCTATGCCTTATTTGTTTTGTAACTGGGAGTTTGTACTTCTTACTCCCCCTCTTCATCTTTTTCACCTGCCCCCCAAACCTACTCCCTTCTGGTAACCAATAGTTTGTTTCCTGTATCTATAAATCTGTTTCTGTTTGTGTTGTTTTGTTTTGTTTTTCAGAATCCACATAAGTGAAATCATACAGTATTTGTCTTTTTCTGACTTATTTCACTTAGCATATTACCCTCTAGTTTCATCCAGGTTATAGCAAATGGCAAGATTTCATTTTTCATGGCTGAGTAATATTCTATTGTAAGTATACACCAAATCTTATTTACACACTCATCTATCGATGGACACTTAGGCTGCTTCCAAAGCTTGGCTATTGTGAATAACGCTACAATGAACATAGGGGTGCATATAATCTCTTTGAATTGGTATTTTTGCTTTCTTCGGATAAATAGCCAGAAGTGGGATTACTAGATCATAGCGGTTTGAATTTTTTGAGGAAGCTCCCTACTGTTTTCCATAGTGGCTACACCAATTTACATCCCCACCCACAGTGCATGAGGGTTCCCCTTTCTCCTCATCGATAACACTTGGTTTTTTTTGTCTTTTTGATACTAGCTAACCTGACAGGTGTGAGATACCTCACTGTGGTTTTATTTGCACTTTCCTGATGATGAGTGATGTGATGTTGAGCATATTTTCATGTATGTGTTGGCCATCTGTGTGTCGTCTTTGGAAAAATGTTGGCTTAGGTCCTCTGCCCATTTTTAAATTGGATTTTTTTTTTGGTGTTGACTTGTATCATTTCTTTATAGATTTTGGATACTAACCCGCTATCAGTTGGGTGATTTGCAAATATCTTCTCCCACTCAGTAGGCTGATTTTTGGTTTGTTGATGGTTTCCTTCACTGAGCAGAAGCTTTTAATTTTGATGTAATCTCATTTGCTTATTTTAGCTTTTGTTGCCCCTGCCTGAGGAGACTGATCCAAAAAAGCATTGCTAAAACCAGTATCAAAGAGCTTACTGCTTGTGTTTTCTTCTACAAGTTTAATGGTTTTGGGTCTCACATTCAAGTCTTTAGTCCATTTTGAATTCATTTTGTATATGATGTAAGCCAGTGGTCTAGTTTTCCCAACACCATTTGTCGAAGAGACTGTCTTTTCCCCATTGTATATTTTTGCCTTTGTCAGAGCTCAATTGACCAAATAAGTGTGGTTCATTCTGGGCTATTCTGCTCCATTGATTTCTGTGTCTGTTTTCATGCCAGTACCATACCACTTTGATTACTATAGCTTTATGGTAAAGCTCTGTAGTAAACCAGGGACCATGATACTCCCAGCTTTGTTCTTTCTCAAGAGTTTGAAGAGCTCCTATACAATTTTACACTATGTGTAAAGTTGAGAGTTTATTCTGAGGGAAAAAATGCCAAACATGGAAATAGCTTTATTCTAAAAAAAAATGTCTGGTGATTAATTTTAATAAAAATTGGAAATAACCCAAATGTCTAAAAAAGGAAAGTAATTTTAAAAAATAATCTATGGTATATTCACTAGAATATTACAGTTATTTAAAAAGAAGTTTATTGAGAGTTTTAATGGCATACGAAAATTCTTAGGTGAAAAAAATGTAGCACATAAAATATATACAACTATTAAAAGACAAAAAAATAAAATCACCAAAAATTGTCCATATCCCCTACAAAAAAGACAAGAGGGAAATACGCTAAGATATCTTTGGTTGTTTGGGCATGTGTGGTTCAGTATTATTTTAATCTATGTTTTTGTGTTTTCTTAAAGTTTTCTATACACGTATATTTCCAATAAAGGAACATATATATAATAAATGTCATATTTTGAAAAATACAGGGAACACCAGACTTACCTTATTTTTGGATGGGGAAAGGATGCTGGAAGTAACTCAACGATTCTCAATTCTATCAGCATATTTGGTTCACCTGAGAAGCTTTTAGATCATTCTGATTCCAGGGACCCACCCCAGACCAACTACATCAGAACACTTGGGGGAATGGCCTGGGAATAGGCATTTTTTAAAGCTAGCTGAGTGATTCTAATATGCAACATGGCCCAAGAACTTTTTATGAAACCTCTTAAATCAGTGCTTTTCAGACCTTAGTATGCAAATAAATGATCGGCGAATCTTGTTAATATGCAGATTCTGATTCAGTAGGTGTGGGGTGGAGTTGAGGGGCTTCTCCAACAGCCTCCCTGGTAATGCTGACGCTGCTCATTGTAACCCACTTTGGATTCCAAGGCCTTAAGCGATACCAATTGTGGGTAACACATTTCATTTCTGTTTCATGCCCTGGCACTATGCTAGCCCCTCTGCGAGACAGGGGTTGCTATTCTTTATTCCTTTATAAACGAGGAAGTGGAGGCTCAGAGAAGCTATTCCAAAAGTCTGATTGACTTTGTGACTCCAACCCGCCCTCGCCTCTCTCTGTGTTGTGAAGAGAAAACTAAACGGAGGCCTTAAAGAAATGCAGAAAGACTGAAGCTAGAGAGCACGGGTTAATAGATGCCGGAGTGGCCGGACCCGAATCAAACTGACAAAGTGAAATAGCAGTGAGAGCATATGTTTTTAGAGGCTTCCTCTCTCTCTTTTTACTATTTTTTTTATTATGGTAAAATATATAAAACGTAAAATGTGCTATCTTAGCCATTTACAAATGCATAATTCAGCGGCATTAATTACATTCACAGTGGCATGCCACCGTCACCACTATCGATTTCCAAAGTGTTCATCACCCCAAACACAAATCCTGTACCATTAAACAATGAATCCCCATTCTCCCTCCTCCAGCCCCTGATAAACTCTAATCTACTTTTTGTCTGAATGAGTTTGCATATGTTAGATATTATATAAGTGGAATCACACAACATTCGTCCTTTGGTGTCTGGCTTCTTTCACTTAGCATCATGTTTTCACGGCTTAGCCATGTTGTAGCATGTGTTGGGATTTCTTTCTATGACTAAAGAACTTTCTTTCCTTTCTTTTCTTTCTTTCTTTCTTTCTTTCTTTCTTTCTTTCTTTCTTTCTTTCTTCCTTTCTTTTTTTTTCTTTCTTTCTTCCTTTCTTTTTTTTCTCTTTCTCTTTTTCTCTTTTTCTTTCTTTCTTTCTTTCTTTCTTTCTTTCTTTCTTTCTTTCTTTCTTTCTTTCTTTCTTTCTTTTTCTTTCATCTATCTATCTATCTACCTACCTACCTATCTACCTACCTACCTACCTACCCCATTTTGTTTACCCAGTCATCTACTGATGGGCCTTAGGGCTGTTTCCACCTTGCGTCTGTTATGAACAATGTTGCAACGACTGTTGGCATACAAGTATGTTTGTGTCTCCGTTTTCAATTTGTTTGGGTACATACACCTAGGCGTGCAGTTGCTGGATCATAGGAATTCCATGTTTATCTTTTTGAGGAACTGCCAAACTGTTTTCCACAGTGGCTGCATCATTTTACGTTCCCATCGGCAATACACAAAAATTCCAATTTCTCCACATCTTCCCCAACGCCTGTTATTTTCCAATTCTTAAAAATGATAACTGCCCTCTGGGTGTGAAGAGGCATCTCGCTGTGGTTTGTATTTACATCCTCCTGATGGCCAACCATGTTGAGTATCTTTTCATGTGCTTACCGGCTATTTGTATGTCTTCTTTAGAGAAACGTCTATTTAATTCCTTTGCCCATTTTTGAATTGGGTTGTCTTTTTGTTGTTGCAATGTAGGGGTTTTTAATATAGCCTTCATACCAAACCCTTCCCCAATAAGGGATTTGTAAATATTGCCTCACACTCTGGATTGTCTTTTCACTCTCTTAATGCCGTCCTTTTCATTTTTTCCCCAATTATGAGATAAATATATGCTTCATCAGAGACCTTGAGAAGTACTGAAGAGTTCCAAAAAGTATGAAGCTTTAGAAAATCACCTATATTTCCAAGTGAACTTTAACTATATTTTATGTTTTGGCATATTAGTTTCTCATCAATTTTTATACTTACATTTACTTTATATATTTGAATGACTCTATGTATAGCTTTTTTTTTTACTTAGCATATTATAGTCATTTTACTAAGTCACTAAAAACTAGAAATGTAATTTGAATGGCTGCACACATTGTACTATACGGTTATCCTATGATTTACTTAACCATTCCCTACTGTTGAAAATATGTCACTTCCAATGTTTTTCTATTAATAATAATGCTGACATTATTGCTGTCTGGATTCCTCATTTTCTTCCCATGTAACAGAATTCTAGAAGTCGAATTCCTAGGTTAAAGGGCTTGCTTAAAGCATAGTGTTTGGCTACTATGGCAATATCCCTGGGGAAGTCCTCAGGCCCTGGTCATCTTAACATGCAGTAATGACTCTCACCTCGAGATACTCTCTTTTAACATAATTTTGGTTCAGACAACAGGATATCACCCCAGAAAGGGTCACTAAGGGATAGAGACTCAGGATGTGTTTATTTGAGATAAAGGCAGGGGAGGAAAGGTGAGAAACCAAGCAGAGACAAGTTGGAAGTGAGGGACTGTTCTGGGTAAAGCTTGGGAGTAAGGATATGGAGCACGTGGGGGAAGGAAAGGAGAAGGGAGAGTGAAGGCATGTAAGGACAAACTTGATCATGGCATCATTTGGTCCCAGGCTCTCCTAGTCCCTGCTTACACCTGCAAGTTCTCTGTTAGGCGTGCAGATTCTTGCACTAGCTTGACTGGTGCCTGACCTTCAGAGTTCCCAAGGGAATGTGAATCAGGGAATATCATCCAACATTTTAGTGACAGACTCCCTACACAGCTGGGCATTCCCACACCTGGAAAGACTGGACACAAAGTGCTAAGATCTTTATAATTAGATTTTTGCCTACTTACACCATTCAAAAGGGACTTGCAGTCTGGCGTTAAGGATAGAAAATTCTCCTTGGAACAATTCGTTTGCGCAGTTGAGTAAGTAATTTCATAGTTCCATCCAGCCACCACCTGAAACAATTTTGGAGCGAATATTTAAAAGGCAGTTTAAACAACGTTGACAGCATTATCAGGTGCAGAGAATGCTGCCTGGCATATTGTAAGTGCTCGAAAACATGAACGATGATGATTACAAGGCAGAAGTCATTTCTGAATAAATAGCAAACACTTTATGACTCTCACGCCCTCCATACAGTCCCCACCTCCCTCACTCCTACACATCTAACAACAGAAAGCAATATACATGGGGGGTTACTCTAGCTCCCTGAGTAAGACCTACCAGTATTCCCTCGCTAGGCAACAGGAAGAAAATCTTCCACTGAATTTGTGAAATATCAGTAATGCTATTCTAGATGGATAAAGAAAACTTTCAAGCTTGGGTGGCTTTTACTGGTAGGGCCCCAGGTTCCCAGACTGCCAGGCAGGCAGATTTCTCCTGCTTCATCCCGGGCTAGTTGCACCCTGATACAGCTGGGTATGGACAGAATTGAGCAGAACCCAGGGCCCGCATGAAAGCAAATCGGAAGATCTATTAAAAGCAGGGCATGTTACTGACCAAAGTGAGTCCTTCATAATTACAGGCCGAAATACACAGGACCTAGTCAACTGTCAGTAAAAGCTTAGTGAACTGAGGCAATGAAAAGACCAGATTTACAAGTATTTACTGTTTTTTTTTTCCTGATGATATGGAACCTAGAATTTAGAGGGTATCCAAAAAGCTGTGCCAACTTTTTAGGTACAATTTAATTTTTGGAGCCATGCGTGACTCATGATAGCTGGGTAATGATATCGTTTTTCTTAAACCTTAAGGACAGAATAACTTTTCCATTTCACTGTCTCTGCAAAGAACCCGTAACACTGACTACTGTGCGAAATCAACAATTAAAGAACAAACCTGTCTGTGGGCCCTTTTCACTTCTCTAACAGCAAAGAGGTGCGAATGAGCTGTGTTGTTGTTAAAATGTTCAATGGCGTGTCTTAGAACGGGTTCCAGGTCAGGGCTCGCCGTCGAGATGGGGTGAACACAGCCAAGGCAGTCGTACTGAGCTGTCACCACAGGGCCCTCGGCTTGACAAAGAGCGGGCAAAGGGACGGCATTAATGAGGGAAACCTGCGTGCAGATACACTGCCCTAAATAATTTGGAAAGCCCTCATAAACTTTCCAGTAAATCCTGGTATGCATTTTAAAAAAGAGGTTGCCAGACTGCTCTCTGGCCAGAACAATAAACCTCTCATTCGCTTAGGAACATCTTACATGCATACTGTTGTGCACAGTTATTTTAATGTGTTTAAAAGTAATTTCAAATTATAGAAGCAACAGGGATTTATCCTCTTACAAAAAGGAAAACATTGCGGGGCCTGGGTGGCTCAGTCAGTTAAGTGTCCGACTCTTGATTTCAGCTCAGGTCATGATCTCAGGGTCATGAGATGGAGCCCAGTCTCTGGCTCCACGCTCACCAGGACGTCTGCTTGAGATTCTCTCTCTTCCTCTGCCCCTCTGCAACCCCCCTCCCCACCCCCGTGCTCTCTCGCTCGGTCTCTCTAAAATAAATTTTTTTTAAAAAGTAAAACATAATAGATATATTTTTTTAGCATGAATTAAAGCTCCTTGAAGCCTAGTTCAGAGTATAATACATTTTGTATCAACTCAATCCAACAAACATGTTTTGCACCTGCCGTCATCAGCCAGGTGTTGAGCTAGGTCCCGTGGGTCCATTAATTCATTAGAACGGTCCCTGGTGTGAAGCAGTTGGGCAAAAGTCAAGTGAGAGGGACAAAACCACAGATGGGTCATTTCGACACCGTTTGGCTCCTCTGCCGTTTTCGGAAAGGGGCCAACAAGTGGCTGTACCCGTTGAGAAGTTGCTCCGTACTTAAATTCCAAAGGAATTGCGTTTATTTGGCGTCTTCGATACCCACTCTGCTAATTAGTAGCTGTGGGGTCTTGGGCAAGATAGGCAACTGCAGTGGGCCTCATGTCTCGCCTGTAAGGTGGCGGTCATAACGCTGACCTCATACAGCTGCGAGGACTAAGTGAGTTAATATACGCGAAGCGCTGGGAACTGTGGCTGGTAGGAAATGCTCAGTAAACGTTAGTTCTCACTATCATGACTAGATTATGGCGAGGGGACCTTCACGCATGTCTTCCAGCTGCAGTCTACAACAACCCTCTGACGTGGAATCGTGGTTGTCCCGCATGCCCTTTTAGAGATAAGGAAGAGAAAAGCCGAGAAGGTGAGGAATTGGGAAAGATTCCAGGCCAAGTCTGACCTCAAAGCCTGTGCTTTTCTTCCTCCCTCTTGGCCTACAGATGAAGGCAGTTCTCATGTTTTCTGGTCCCTTCTCAGAGCCTTTGCACAGGCCCGATGAAAGGGAGGAGAGTTGGGAGAGCGCGGAGGGGATGATTGGCCCGGGCCTGGCCCTGACCTCGGATTCGCCGCTCCCCCCACCCCCCCCAGGCTGTGCCCCTGACACCACCGAGAACAGATCCTTTTCCCCCAGGGCAGCACCCCCAGCTGTATCGGCTACCTGGAGTGATCTGGCAGGTCTGCGTAGCCACGGAGAATTTCGTATTCCCTCTCTTCCCCACCGTCGCGGAGCATTCTCCTGTGGCCTAAAAAGGAAAAAAAAAAAAAAGAGAGAGAGAGAGAAAGAAACCATCTATCTCCACCTTTCAGATGGAGAAGTCCACCTAGTGCTATGGCTCAGTAGAGCTTTTCCTTTTTTTCGAACTTGCCAAGATTCTTTTAATCAGAGTTTTGAGACGCAAGAATGAAAGTTTTTGTAGCCTCATGAGGATTTTTACAAGCCACTGATTTCACGAGACATTGGAGGAGAGGCAGTATAAAAGGCGAGGTTTTAAAAGCCAGTTTCCTTTCCACCAGCACGGGTGCAGGGCTGCGAGCCAGCCCGCTACATCCTTGCCTTGAACTACCCTGCAGTTTCGGCGCTGCAGCCGCGCGGGAGGCCCACATTGTGCCATTGCTGGCGTGGACTCCTGGACTGGGGAAGCATCGGCTTGCTTCGGGGCCGACTCTGCCCGCACTCCTCCCTCATTAAGGCAAACAAGCAGCAATGCTGTACCAGGCAGGTGTGAGGCATTTGGTTAAGATAGCCATTGTTGTCAAAAGAAGGTTCTTTGCACGCCTGTCTCGTTTCATCCTCCAACAACCTGATGAGCGCAATGTGACCTCCCCTTCAGGACGCAGCACACTGGTTCTGCGGGGACAGCTTGTGGGAGGCAGAGCCTATGCAATGAAGGCACCCATGCTGTCCCCTCACCAGCCCTCCATCTTGGCCCAAATGTCGATCTGTGGTCTCTTTGTGGCCTGGACCGCAGCCCTCATGGGTCACTAGGGTCCCCTTCTCATGGGAGGGCTTTCTCTATGTTTACCTGCTGGCCTCTCGTGCTCTGACACAGAGAACGAGAACATGGACACCAAGCGCTTGGCTTTTCAACGCATTTGGGGGTTTATCTGTATCCCTTACAAAGAGGCCTAAGGATACTAACCATCTCCCGCTCTAGTGAAAACATCTGACCGTCTCAACAGAGAACGGGGAGCTCCGGAACCACCCACCCACTTACAGCTTGTGCAGGGTCTTTGTAGTCACACTCCTGCCAGGTTTTGCCACTTTGAGCAGAACAGTTTCCTTCCCTGATTTGGTACTTGAAGGAATAAAATGTGTCAGGGTCATCCTGAAAAAAAGAAAAGCAACCAGAGACACATAACTGACCCAACAGCAAATAATTTGAGTGGGATCTAACGCAGATATGAGTATTTGATCTTGATTTAATTCAATGAGACCAAAACATTTCTTAAAAATATTGCAAGTTGGGGGGCGCCTGGGTGGCACAGCGGTTAAGCGTCTGCCTTCGGCTCAGGGCATGATCCCGGCGTTATGGGATCGAGCCCCACATCAGGCTCCTCTGCTGTGAGCCTGCTTCTTCCTCTCCCACTCCCCCTGCTTGTGTTCCCTCTCTCGCTGGCTGTCTCTATCTCTGTCAAATAAATAAAAAATAAAATAAAATCTTTAAAAAAAAAAATATTGCAAGTTGGACTAATGAAGCATCGAGCTTTACATCGGAAACCAGGGATGTACTGTATGGTGACTAACATAATATAATAAAAAAACATTAAAATAAAAAAAAAACCTTTGATCATAAAAAAAATATATTGCAAGTTGGAACACCTGGGTGGCTCAGTTGGTTAAGCGTCTGCCTTCGGCTCAGGTCATGATCCCAGAGTCCTGGGATCATGCCAGCATCCAGCATCAGACTCCCTGCTCAGCAGGGAGCCTGCTTCTCCCTCTGCGCCTCCCCCTGCTTGTGCACAAGTGCTCTCTCTCTCTCTCTCATTCTCTCTCTATCTCAAATAAATAAAATCCTTTAAAAAATACTGAAAGTTATAAATATTTACTTGGAAGAATGTTCATAATATATTTACAAATATGTATTTCTAAGTTACAAAGTGGTATCCATAGTATTAGCCTATTTTTGTAGAAACAATTTATTGGTACATATATGATTTTTTTAAAGTCTGGAAAGTTAGGAAGCAAAGCTATTAAAATGTTTATCTTTCAGTGGTGGGAGTACAGCTGTCCTCTTTAAACAAATATTTTTGAGTTGTCTTTTAAAAAAATAAACATATATGTCTTTTACAGTGAGAAAACACACGAGAGGCCACTTTTCATTTTCAGAAAAAAACATTAACAGTTATCTCTGGATGGTGGATTAATTCTTGGTAACGTTAGTGTTTTTATTTGCCTTATTTTTCCATTTTTTCTAGCATGACATGAGATAATAAATAAAACTTTTAAAGTGCAAAGGCACTTTAAAGACCTAACAGTGAGACCTGAAAATACAAAACTCCTAGCAGAAAACATAGGCAGTAATTTCTCTGGTATCGGCCATAACAACAACTTTCTAGATATGTCTTCTCAGGCAAGGGGAACAAAAGCAAAAATAAATGATTAGGACTATATCAAAATAAAAAGCTCTTGCACAGCAAAGCAAACCATCAACAAAATGTAAAGGCAGCCTACTGAACTAGAGAAGATATTTGCAAATGACGCATCTGATAAAGGGTTAGCATCCAAAATGATAAAGACCTTATACAACTCAACACCAAATAAAACAAATAATCCAATTAAAAAATGGGCAGAGGACCTAAATAGACATTTTTCTAAAGATGACAATATAGATGGCCAACGGATACATGAAAAGACGCCCAACATCACTAATCATCAGGGAAATGCAGTTCAAAACCACAGTGAGATATCACCTTACATCTGTCAGAATGTCTGGAATCAAAAAGATAAGAAATAACAAGTGTTGGTAAGGACATGGAGAAAAAGGAACCCCCCTGCACTGTCAGTGGGAACGTAAATTGGTGCAGCCACCATGAAAAACAGCATGAAGTTTTCTTAAAAAATTAAAAATAGAAATACCATATGATCCAGCAATCCACTACTGTGTATTTACCCAAAGAAAACAAACCACTAATGTGGAAAGAGATATGCATCCATATGTTGACTGCAGCCTTATTTATAATAGCCAAGATATAGAAGCAACTCCAAAGCCCGTCAATAGATGAATGGATAAAGATGTGTGTGTGTGTATGTGTGTGTGTATGTGTATATATACACACACACATACATATATAATGGGGTATACATATATATAATGGAATATTACTCAGCCATGCAAAATAATGAGATCTTGCCATTTATGACAACATGGATGGACCTAGAGGGTATATGCTAAGTAAAATAAATCAGGCAGGTAAAGACAAACACCGTATCATTTCACTTATATGTGGAATCTAAAAAAATGAGACAAATGAACAAACAAAAAGCAGAAACAGACCCCTAAATACCGAGAACAAACTGATGGTTGCCAGGGCAGAGGAGGGTGGGAGATGGGTGAATGGGTGAAGGGGAGTGGGTGGTACAAGCTTCTAATTATGGAATGAGTAAGTCACAGGGATGAAAGGCACAGCACAGGGAATACAGTCAGTGATACCGTCATAGCGTTGTATGGTGACAGATGGAAGCTATGCTTGTAGTGAGCATAGATAGCGTATAGAGTCATCAAACCATTATGTTGTACGCTGGAAACTAGTGTAACATTGTGTGTCAACTATACTTCAATAAAAAAAGGAAGAAATAAAGAAGAAAGAAAGAAAGAAAGAAAGAAAGAAAGAAAGAAAGAAAGAAAAAGAAAAGGAAAAAGAAAAAGAAAAAGAAAGAAGAAAGAAAAGGTGCTGAGTTAGGTGAGCTTTCCAAATGGAAAATTCTGGCCTGTCCAACAGCAGGGGACCAGAGAGGTGATGTTGTCCAGCCCCTCACTTTACAGGTGAGAGAAAGGAAGCCCCAAGTAGATGGGCAGGGCTGGGGCAGCCCCCACACCTTGCAAAGGCAGAGCCAGCCCAGATCCCAAGTCTCCTGACTCTCAGAGCCTGCTTGCGTCACTTTACTTGCCTCTGGGATGATCAAGTCAAACAAGATAGTCTCCCAAGTTCCTTCCAGGTCTCAGATTGTGATAAAAAAGTAGGCAGTAGTGGTATAGATGGTGCCCATGTGGCAAAGTAAAGATAAAGCATGATTCCACGGATGTTTGAGAACAAAAAAAAACCCACATTTGTCATGGATGTCAGCCAATGAAGAGAACACCCATCAACTGTCGCTTGAGAGGACCAGGACCAAATGTCTACATCACTCACTAGCTGGTGAAACAGAATGGCTCAATCTCACTTTCAGAAAAAAAAAAAATCATGTCCTGTGGGCTTTTCTCTTTATCCTGATCATGTCAAATGACTGGACTTTTCTCCTCTGCCAAAGTAAATAGTTACTTCCCGTGATAGGCACCCAGTTTTACAGTGAAATTCATTTCAATAAACTATTGAAAGACTTTTATCTTTTGAAACCACACATACTGTCAGGATTTGTCTCCAACCTGAGTGCATCAATTAGTTACAAAGAATATTAAAAGCCATCTAGAACATCGCCATTACCCTTGATGCATTCAGCCGTACAGACTGGTAGACATTTTATCTAATGCATGTTTATCTCATTTCTGCCTCCTCTTAGATGTAACTCTCCCTTCCCCCTTCCTTTCTTGAGGTATAATTGACAAATGAAAATTGCACATATCGAAAGTGTGCAATGTGACGATACATATACATTGTGAAGTGATTGTCACAAACAAGCTGATTAACACATCCAATTGTCTGATATAGTTACCTTCCGTGTGTGTGTATGTCTGGTGAGAACAGTAAAATCTAGTCTCTTCGCACATTTCAAGTGTACAATACAGTATTATTAACTATGGTCACCATGCTGTATATTAGATCCCCGGGACCCACTCGTCTTATAAGTGGAAGTTTGTACCGTTTGACCAGCATCCCCCATTTCCTCCAGCCTGAGCCCCCGGCAGCCACCATTCTACTTTCTGCTGCGGTGAGTTAAACTTTTTTTAGATTCCACATGTAAGTGAGATCACACAGCATTTGTTAGATGTAAGCCCCTCCTCCCCACCTGAGGTCTGGAGGTCCTCATATTTTAGTCTAAGGGCTGGTCACCCAGTAAGTCCTTTGCTGCGGTCCCACTGAGTTCCTGGGTTCTCCCACTCTGAAGAGTTTCTTTCAAATGACTCCATCTACCTTTGTCTCACTGCACCCTGCTTTCCTGATCACCCAGGAAGCCAAGCTTGGTGGCCCAAGGACTAGTCATACCCTCCCCTGCTGCCCAGGGCAAAGAGCGGTGTTGATCTTTTCTAAAAGCTGTCAGCTTCTACCTTTGCTTCTCAGTTCTTTGGTGATTGTTGTTGTTGTTGTTGGCGGTGGTGGTGGTGGTGGTGGGGTGTGTGTGTGTGTGTGTGGTGGGGAGGAGCTGGGCTCCGAGTGACAGCACACATCTCAAATGGCCTCAAGGTGAAACAGCTCACTCACCGTCCTGACGACCTCCGTGACACGGTACAGCACAAATTGGTTGCCGATTTTGTTTCTACTGTTATATTTCTTCAGCGCGGCGTCCACTGCCTTAAATAAGTCCTCATCATCGCAGTCGATTTCTTGCGAGGACTCCTGGCTCACACTTGGCAGCAGCCTGGAGCAGAGAAAAAGCAAGGCAAGTAATCTCATGATTTAGCAGTCTCCCTCCAGGAGCCGAGGGATGGTTTCACAGAGAATCGGGCGCCAACTTGGATGCTGATTTTAGCTCTTCCCAGCCCTTTATGTCCTCTGTACGGGTGTTTCTCCGCCCGGGCACCCCCAATCCTGGCGGGTTCCTGCCGCCATACACTATTCGCCCTATTTCCAAAGGACAAATGGCCCCGTTGGGTTATCCAGGCAGATTTCAGGCTGAAATATTACAACACTGGGGTCGTTAACCTGCTTGTTTGTATTCAGGAAGCACGTGGGCGCCCAGAGCCCATTTCCAGGTGATTGCACAATGTTGTATAACAAATCAGAGCAGAAACTATTAAAGGAGAAGGAAAAAAAACACCAATCACCTGCTAGTCCCTTTCCCAAATGACTTTCCCAAAGCCCTCTATGAAGGTCACGACATGGCACAACAATGCAACGAGTACAATGTACAGAAACGTTTTAATCATTTCTTTGCAAGCTATCTAGCTGCAGAAAAGCAGGCTGCCACCAATCACGTGGCATGACTGGGGAGCAATGCCCGGGCACAGAGCTCATGCGGGGAGTCCCGCACCAGCACACTGGTGCAACTAAAAATAAAATAGGGGGATCCTCTCTGGTCTCTGGTTAAGTCAGCCTCTCTCCACTCTCTTGTATTGGTTCTAGAAAGGAAAATGCTCCCCAGGGTGGAGGAGACAGGAGAGAAGCACAAGAAGAGATGGGCCGAGGGGCGCCTGGGTGGCACAGCGGTTAGGCGTCTGCCTTCGGCTCAGGGCGTGATCCCGGCGTTCTGGGATCGAGCCCCACATCAGGCTCCTCCGCTGTGAGCCTGCTTCTTCCTCTCACACTCCCCTGCTTGTGTTCCCTCTCTTGCTGGCTGTCTCTCTCTCTGTCAAATAAATAAACAAAATCTTAAAAAAAAAAAAAAAGAGATGGATTGAGTGAAGCCCATGTTCCCCATCCCTGCATCTTATTTCCGGGGTGGTGGATTTGGGTGTCTATCACCAAACCTAAGGAACCTTTCGGATAAACCCCGAGTTCTGAGGCCAACTCCTCCAGCGCCGTGCCGGTTAGACGTCTCCCCACTCTCCCGGTTGTCAGCTTCTGCCTCTTTGTGGGACCCTACTTTGTCCCAGCCTAACAACCAACTTACCCATTTCTCATTTGGCCTTAGTCTTTTTTCCTCTATACCTCCTGCCCGGACACACCCACACCCACACCCACACCCACACACACAAGAGTCTCTCTTCTGCCAGCACTATGTACTCGCAACTTCTTCCCGTAAGTCAGGTAGCGAACCCCAAACCTTATTAGTCTGTGTCTAAATGCTTGAGCCCTGATTTGGGAAGAAGGGAACAGAAAGAGATTCGTTTGTGGAGAAAGAGTCCTCTGGAAGCAGAACTGAGCAAAGAGAAATTGCCTGAGACTAGCGCACCCCTAGCCTGGGGGGAAGATATGAGAAGAAGGGAGGTCTCTGGGGGCGCTTGGGTGGCTCAGTCGTTAAGCGTCTGCCTTCGGCTCAGGGCATGATCCCGGCGTTCTGGGATCGAGCCCCAGATCAGGCTCTTCCGCTGGGAGCCTGCTTCTTCCTCTCCCACTCCCCCTGCTTGTGTTTCCTCTCTCGCTGGCTATCTCTCTCTCTGCCGAATGAATAAATAAAATCTTTAAAACAAAAAAAAAGGGGGGGGGAGGTCTCTGGGCCTCTGCCCTGCCTTCTGGGCACGGAGCCTGGAAGGCAGCAAGATCTCAGGGAGAGAAGAGCCCAGGGCAGACACACTCGTTATCAGTCTTGCAGAGACGCTTACATCTTCAGTTCGATACCACGGTAGCTGATAAACTAGACCCAAAGAGCAATGTGTACAGTAGTGAGCATCCCTCAGCAGGAGGGAATCTAGTGGACCAGTGAGGGAGACTCAAACCTCCTTCTCATGCCCACCACCCAAACCCCTAGGCACTCCGTGAAATTCTGGAACTGTGGCACAACTTCGTGTGGGGAGTAGCAGGGTGAGGGAACTCCAAGAAGGACTGAGGTTAAGTCTCCTATTAACCTACCAGGATGGGAGCCTGAAATGGAAATTAATTTGTTTGGAAAATAAAGTGATATTTCTTCTGCACCTGAATTTATGGTCATGATTTGTACCTGCAATGTTCTTTGCAATTCATAGCCCAAGCCTTGATGGCATCATAAGTGAATTTAGAACTTTTTTTTTCCAAAGGGAAATTTAGAGGACTGGAAGTAACAAGGAGGAGGGAACTTGAATTTTGGATTAGAAGAATAATCCTTTGACTGATAAAACATACCTTCTTGGTATGCCCAGCTACAGTGTAAGTGCTCAATGAGGAAAGACTCTAGAATTAAAGGAGTTAAGTCCAGGAAAGCAAGAGGATCAGAGATTTGCTTCAAGGATTTAGTGGACAGTGACTGACCTGTAGCATTGACATCTTTCCTCTCCTTTCCATTTGTCTCTCTCTTCTCATGCCATCTCCTCCCCCACCCACATTTGCCCTACCCCGAATACGAAAATAAGGTTGAAATACTTGAATTTTGTATTCATTTATTGATCATATTTTATTTATGATTCTAAGTCAGGACATTAATGTTTCCCCATCGAGGAAATCAGATTTTATTTGGGAAGTGAGTATGCAAAAAACTGCGAGATATGTGAAAACTCACTCTTAAATGCCCCTGGGCATGATTCAGAAACTGATTGAGGGAAGGGCTGAATTTCTGGTGTTAGAGGATTTTTGTCGTCTGGCAATGAGAAGCTGGGAAAATCGGCATCGGGAAGAGGAAGAACTTCACCTTCCTTTAGCGGAGGGAGCCGGTAAACATATCCGATTTGTCTCCAGTGGAAGGGAAAGTGCCTTTTACCTGGAGCTCTTTCTTCTGAGTGCCTGGAGGGTGGGCCATGGCCCCAGCGAGGGTGATCTTCGGGACCCTGTCTATGAGGTGGTGGGTCACAAGGCCCATGGTCAAGGAAATCGTGTCCATGGGGATGGTGCCCATGCGGACGGTGTCCATGGGGATGGTGCCCATGGGGACGGTGTCCATGGGGATGGTGTCCATGAGGATGATGCCCGTGAGGAGGGGGTCCATGAGGATGATCCCCATGAGGATGATGCCCAGGAGGAGGGGGTCTGGGGATGATCCCCGTGAGGATGATGCCCGTGGGGAGGGGGACCATGGGGATGGTTCTCACTGGAACTATTATTATGAGGGTGTCCATGGGTCCCACTCTTGCCAAAATGGGGGTGATGACATCTTGACCCTGGTGGGGGAAGTGGTGGTCTGTCTTCTGGAAAAGGTGGGCATCCAAATTTATGTGGCTTGTGAGGAGGATGGTGATCTCTAAATTCATCAGGCTTAAATGGAGCCTTGCCAGCAAAATGCTTATGTCCACCAGAGTGGAAGGGATGGCCAAAATGGTGTGGTATACCACTGAAGTTTCTACATTCCTGGTAAGGGACACAGAAAAGTGAATATTATTACATAACACAAAAGGAGAGGTTAGATGTACAACTCAATTTAGACCAATGGCTTCCAGATTTTTGTATTCCACAAATCAATTTTAAAAATAGGATAGCAAAAAAGTGTTCTCAAACTTTTACCCTGCCAAACTGACTTTTAAAATGCAAACAGTGGGGCGCCTGGGTGACTCAGTCAGTTAAGCGTCCGAGTCTTAGTTTCGGCTCATGTCATGATCTCAGGGTTGTGAGATCAAGCCCTGCATCAGGCTCCAATTCTCTCTCTCCCTCCCTCTCCTTCTGCCCTTCTCCCTGCATACACTCTCTCTTTCAAATAAATAAATCAATCTTAAAAAAATAAAATAAAATACAAGCAAAAACTATCTTCTACCGCCATCATTATTTCACAATTGGAATGTTATTTTGATGATACAAGAGTCAGAAAGTATCTGAGTAAAGGGTGGTTCTTCAGATGCAATAAATGTCGTATTATGAAAAACTTTCCTTATTGTCCCATTTTTTTATTTTCAACACAAAATGGTGAAATTACATTGTAGAATGGCTATCTGTAGACCAACATTTGGAAAACTAGTGCCTTATAATTTATGTCTTCAACAGAGTTCTGAGGCTTTATGGTTTAAGCGTCTCTTTCTCCTAAAGGAGGAGCACTTCATCTCTTCTCTCTCCTTCTTGTTCAGAGTTTAATTTAAAAAAAATCATGTCCCTGGTGACAAACCTGGTTTGCCCCTCCCCCCCCCTTTGTTTTATGGTTTGGCACAGAGACATTAGGATTATTTTCAGTTTTTGCTGATGTGAAAAATACGGTGATGAGTATCTTGGTAGAGAACAAAGCTTTCTGGGACAGATGAGAAATATTGCTTTGTGCCTTCTTTTATGCACTTTTATATAATGTGTTTGAGGTTAATTCATTCCCCTTCAGTTCTAGGCTTGATACTAAAAGCTAGGAATTGAGTCTCAGGACTGGAACCTTGGCTACAAGGACCATTTTCAACTTCATTAAGAGGTTGATTGAATCGGTCATGATTTTACTTTACAAATCTTACCTCTCCCCAATTGGAAATTTTTTATACTTTTTGTATCATATCAGCAATTGCACCCCATTCGTTCCCCAGGGGCCTATTCTCTCTGTATTTCTTTTCAGCCCCCTCTCATCTCTCTGCCTCTCTCTCTCCACCAGCCCCAGAGCTATAAGAGTGAAATACACCATGTGTATGAAAATCTCTTAGTCTGGCACTGCACATAACAAAGACTTCTTAAGCAACCCACCTCGAAATTGAAGACTTCACAGTTTATGGCAATGTCTTCTGGGTTTTCCAAGTCAGAGGCCCCTACCTCGTAGGACAAATCTGCTCTGCAGAATCCAGGGGCCTAGAAAGAAGACAGAAGCCTGTTAATGTGTGTGTGTGTGTGTGTGTGTGTGTGTGTGTGTGTGTGTGCAGGTGGTATGAGGGTGCATAGCTAGAGTCGTAAACTTTTATACATTTGGGAAAGAAGATGAGCTTTAGAAAAAGCAGGGGAATATTGTCAAATATCTCTTCTAGTTCTTTAACAATCTTTCCCTGTCAATACTTAGAGAAAGTACAGTTTCCAAAGTGGTTCACTTCATGCTGCTGTGGTTCTCTTCCATGAGGGGTCACCACCCAGGGTCACCCCATGGGAGGTCGTGAGGAATACCACATCACTGAGGTCTTGTCTTTCTTTCAATCCTTCTGCACTGAAGACCTAAGTTTCCTGTGCCTAGAGAGAATGAAGAGTGGTACAGAAGAGGGATTTGTACAATTTTACCCAGACCCTTGAAGGAAAGTGCTGGAAAGGAGGGAACCAGTATGAAAATGGGTTTGCTGGACCCTGTCAAAGTGACTTAGCGTCCTAGCCTAAACTATGACTGGCTGGTATCCCTGTGCCACAGAGGCCCCTACACCCAGCTGTCAAAGTTAGACTAGGACAAGAAGACAATGCTTTTCTAGAAGTGACAGTTAAGCACTGAGATTCTGAGAACAGTTTTGGAGTCAGACAGAGCTATGTGAATTCTGGCTTCACCATTTACTAGTTGTGTGAGTTTAGGCAAGTTACGTGAAATTTCTAGTTACCTTCAGGTCGTGGAAGGGCTTAACTAAATGAGATGATTCTGCAAAAACAGCCCTGAGACGCCTCTTCTCCAGCTGCCATGTTTCTGCACTGGGTTGTTAAGGATTTGTTGAAGAAGGGATTGGGAGAGGGAGGTATCTCTTCTGGTGGCCACTAAGCAGGGTTCTAGAACTGCTTCAGGCAGGGAACACGAACAAGCCAGAAAAGGAACTCATGAATGCTTCCTCTCTTCTGACCCTGGAGAATGTGTTGTTAAGCTTCAGAATTATCCTGAACTTGAAATCAGAAGGCCACTGTTAAAGTCCTATGTCCCAACACTTTCTGATTAAGTGCCCTTAGGCACGTGGTTAAACTCCTGGGCCCTTCTGTCCCAGGGAAATGGGGGTAGACATGTGCTTCTCCTCAGCATGGTTGTCACAGGGATCCAACAAGGCAATAACATACGTGGAGATGTTCTGTAAACTCTAAGTCACCCTACAATGCTGAGTTTTATTAATAAAAGCTTTCTACAAACACATGAGTATCCATTTATATGCGATTAGGGGGAAAATCCCACTGGAATGAGCATTTGGAGAACGAGATTCTAACCTCAGCTTGGTTATGAACATTGGGCAAGGCGCTTCCTTCGCTGGCCCTCAGTTACCTCCATATTGGTCACATGGGGTCACTGTGAAGAGTCAACAAGATGAAGTGAACGAAGGCACCCAGGGTGGAGCCTCTTAACGCAAGCCGGTTGTGAGTTTTAGCTAAGTGGGTTCGAAAAAACCTCAGCGTTTAGTTTAGGTATTTATTGAGCATATTACAAATCGTACTCTTATGATTCACTTAACTTCCCTGTGCCTCGGTTTCTCCATCTCTAAGAGAGATAACAATACCTTCCTCACAGGGTGGTGGGGGGGGGAATGAGGTATGTGTGAAGCACTTGGGAGGATGCCTGACACGTGGGGGTGGTCTCTACATGTTACCTCGTATTTCAGAGACGTTTATTATACTCACATTATGGTGCCTGGGAAAATGGCGGCTACTGGAGCAGTTCCTCA
This sequence comes from Ailuropoda melanoleuca, assembly GCF_002007445.2. Classification (NCBI taxonomy): domain Eukaryota; kingdom Metazoa; phylum Chordata; class Mammalia; order Carnivora; family Ursidae; genus Ailuropoda; species Ailuropoda melanoleuca. The sequence goes on from NC_048218.1 coordinate 77,664,980, forward strand.
CAGAGAAGTCCACGTAGTAAGCGGTTCTTTCCCCTCCTCTCTGGAACAAATTGGATCAAAGCACTTTCAGACACATAAAAAGAAGTTAAAAGAAGGTACCTAGTACCTAGACTGTGAAACACCACGGGGATTCAAAATCACCAGTATGTGCCCTTTCTCTTGTGGCCTCTGCCTTTTAAAAATTTATCACCCAAGTGGTAAGGTAAATACTATTTCATTGAAAAGGTCAAATAATATAGACATAACCAAGCACAGTGTGAAAACTCATGCTTCCTGCACCCAGTGTCTTCTTCCCAGAGTACCACTACCACGTACCTGGTGTGTGTCTCCTGGCCTTTTCCTAAATATGTTGCCCATATACACAGGTATCTAATTAACATACATGGGCTCAGAGTCTAAGTATCGTTCTCTAACTTGCTTTTTCCCTTAGGAACTCTTCCTAGTGCATGCAGACCCAAAACATTCTCTCTAGTAATTGTGCCCTATTCGTTCCACGACTTGTACACACCGTAATTCATTTAACTTGGCATTTTCAAAATGCAAGATGGACATCAAAGAGCTGCTTTATGAGACCACTTTGGGTGGGAGGCAGTTGGGCCCCCGGACTGGAAGGCAAGGGAGCTGTCTCGCCACAGCCACACCACGCGGTGTGCTGGGATAGTTTCTCTGTGCCTCAGTTTCCCATCATCATACAAGGAGTTTAGGACAGGATGATTTTTAACAACTCACGTAACCCTAATATGCTCTTCTGTCTTTCCCTCTTTCCTGAGTTTTCCCTCCTCTTCGGTAGATATTCATACTCCCCACAACTCCAAAAAATATAAAACTGCAGGAAAGCAGGTTTTTTTGGTATCTCTTGCCTTTCTATGGAGGCTGCAACAGGGCCCTCAGTTAGAAAGGAGCTAGACATGTGAGGCCAGTGGAGAGGGCCGATGCCACTGAGTCCGCACCTGCCAGGTTGGAGTTGGGCCCTCAGACACTAGCTGACATGAGTAGAGACTCACCCCTCTGACAACTCTTTCCAGTCGGTCCACTCGGAAAGAGGCAAAATCTCCATTCTCCTCTTTGTACTTCTCAAGGGCTCTGTCGGCTAGTGTTCTGTAAGATTCAGTATCTTCTAAGAAGTCGAAGACTACAGGGCTATCTTTGTTATTGGCCAGTGCCGAAGAGACTGGAGAAAGAAGTTGGCAATATTGCAGTACCAGGTTGGGAAACAGCAATGTCAATGCCAGGACTTAATATACATAAGCATGGTGGCAAGAGTAATGATAGCTTCCATTTTACAGATGGGCAAATTGAGGGTTGGAGAAGCTAAGTACTTTGAGATCAAATCAGCCAATCAGCAGCAGAGCAACACTGAAATCCAAATCCTTCTGATGCTTATGTCTCTTGTGGCCCCTTTGAAATCCCCCCCCCCCGTCACTCACCAAGTGTTAATATTTCACTAAACTCCTCCTGCCTCTCCAAGGAGGGAGAGGCATCATTAACAGAGTTTTGCCCAGAGAGAGAAAATACAGGTCAACTTTTCTTCAAGGTGACTTCTGGAAGGAGTTGTTTGGCTATTAAATTGTTGTATACTGACATGTTGAAATGGACAATTTTTTAAAGGAATTCTGTGATAATTCTTTTGAAAAAAAAATAAAAAGAGCATGGCATTGAGTCAACACTGGTGAAACAGGATCGTGTCTTTGCCACATTTTGGCTGTGTTCCCAAGACCAAGACATTGAACCTCTTTGAGCCTCAGTAATTTTATCTCTAAAATACAAAGTATCATAATCTTTACCGCGTATGGTCGTGTTGTAAAATGAAATGGGATAATCCGTGTAACCGCTTTTGCGAACTCTCCAGTAACACATAACTTTCGGGTGTTGAAATCAATAATTGAGTGCTAAGTGTTCTGCAAAGTGTACTTTGCATCTTACTTCATTCTAAGAAGAATCCGGAAGGCTAATACTATTATTATCCTTATTTAAAAAAGAGGAAAGCTTAAAGAGGTTAAGTAACTTGCTCTCAAAACGATACAACTAATAAATAAGGAAGCTGGGATTCAAACTCAAATCTGACTTCGGAGCCTACGTTCTCCACAATGACATTGCACTGCCTCTCATAGATTTCCGTTCTTCCATATTGAATTTCTTTAAAGGAAGGTATACCAGTAACTGAAGAAAACCCTCTCCCTTTTATTCTGCAGAGAGCAAATAATAATAATTGAGTCCATGAGTGCAGGGGCCATTTTTGATATGTACATCTCAGCATTATATGATGAATATCACAGGATGATTGAACTCTGTATTCATCTAGAATTAGCATTTTAACAGATGACCATACCAGAACTTGTGGTGCAGTTATAGTCCATCACTCTGAAATACTGAGTGTCGTTCAGACATTGTGTGGCTATCACCTTACACTGTCCGATCACCTGTAAGAGAAAAGAGTTCATATGCCATTGCATACTGTTTTCCTTGGGTTGAACGTGAAGGGACAAAAAGTGATGTCACGTACTCCCACTTTCCGTTGAGAATTCATCTTTGTGTTCTCTCACCAAATCCTCTTTCAAAACCTGTATTTTCTTTGTCTGTTTCTGTGAGCTGGATGCCATTGGCATCCCAAACCATCATGAGAGCCAGGGAGACGTTGTTTAAACAGATCATGACCACATCCCAAACATTTCCAAGGGAAAAAAGTGCTCGAAGTCCCAGGTATGTAAACGTCTTTTTTTCTAGAAGTGAAATCTTATATACATGCTTATTCATCTTTATGTTCTCATGCTGTGGTGGCGAGTCTGGCATCTGAGTGCCCACGAGCAATGTGGAGAACGAGACCCTATTCCTCAAGGTCACTGCAATTAATCCCTTGGGCTATTCCTGCTGATGGGGCCAGTGTTTACCGGACACACTCACAAGTTCATAGGCTCTTAGACCCATAGACCGCCAGGGCCGGAGTGGACCTTAGGGTCCAGCTACTCCAAACCCTTCCTCTTATTTTACAGTTGAGGAGGCAAAAGTCTAGCAGCTTAAGGTGATTTGCCCATGGTCTCAAGCTGGGCATGTTATCCCACGGGACCGTAGCCCCACTGATGCGTCTTGAACCAGGATCCCACGTATGGCTCTCAAGAGACTATTCCTCAAAGTCAACATAGCCTTCGTGGGTCAAGAGGCAGAATTTGCTTCTTTCTCACTGTGTTAGCACAGGCCTGCAGTCACGCTGAGCAGGCAGAGTAGACGGAGGTCAGGAACGATAAAAGAAGGAGAATGGTACTGGCTTACTTACTATATCAGATACACGTTTAGAAAGAGCGGGCGCACAGTCATCCCAGTGCTTCCTGGATAGGACTGAACAGTCGGATTCTTTCACATCCAAGACTAGGTAATAGACAGCCGCAGATTCCTGGGGAATGCCGAAGGAGCAACAGGTGAATGGCATGTGGAGCCTAGGGCTTTTCCAATAAAAGCAGCCTCCTTATTTCTGAAACAGAATTCCTGCTGCTCTCCAAATCATCGCAGATGTCCTACCTTTGTGTCATTTGATATACTTATTTTGAATAAATAGCTTCAAAGAGTTCCTTCCAAATGTTCTTTTTAACTGGTCATGATGTTGCTTCTGCCCACGAGCTCTAAAAAGCAACCACTAAATAGCAGTGTGGGTTTGGGTGAAGGTGTTGGGGGTGCGAGCCCAGAATTGTAAGTGATGACAGCCTGCAATCTGTACATGCAGCTATGTCCTCTCACCCAGCTCTATTCCTGAACTTGGATTGCTTGCCTTGATTTCAACTTGCCCAAAGCTGAAGCCACTTTCTTCTCCTGCAAACCAGCTCCCTCTCTCAACTTTCCTTGTCTTTTGTCCGAGGTATCATTAATTATTGATGGTCTTAGTCTCTGGCTTAGAATTGGGAGATCAACTTTGATTTCTTCCTTTGCTTTTACTCTCCAGGTGCCAGGCCTGCCATGGTCTTTCTTTGAAAGGTCTCCTGTCTTTTCTTCATTCTCCCTGCTCTAATTCCCGCTGCCTGGGGCTGGTCCTCATTTCCTCCCTCCTAAACCCATGAAACAGCTTCCTAGTTCATGTCACCTGCCTCCAACTCCCCAGACACACGGTGGCCCTGCCTCACCCCACACACCCTCTCACCACCAGAGGTAGCACTGTGCCAGGCCATCCTGTCCCTGCACATGTGGCAGAGAGCCCGAAATGGGACTAACGGTCACTAAATTGCGGGTTGAATCCTGAAGTCCTGCAGTCCCTCTTGCTCTCTGCAACCTGCAATGCCTCCGTCTCTAATACTCAGAACAAGCAGAAATTTCTCCAGTTGTCTTCTGTGCTGCTCCATCGTCTGGCCTCCTTGATTTCAGTGGTTCCACAAAAAGGTAGGTTATTTTGGTGGTGTGGTGGGGAGGGAAGCCCCCTTCCAAAATCTCTATCAAGCCCTCAAATCTACTCCAAATGAGCATATAATCTTATTATTAAGTGAAAGCAGTAGGCTCTCTTTGCTTCAAGATAAGCCTAGTTTCTCTTCCAACCTGATAGCTGCTTCAAAACCCACATAAATCTTCTGGAACCACCCCCCTCAGCCTCAGCTTATGTGCATTTACTCCCTGATACCCCCCTTCCTGATTCCCTACCCACATCCTTCTCCCATCCAACTGTAATAGATCTCCTTTCCTTAGATTGCTTCAGCATCTCTACCACTCACTTGGCTTCGGGAATGTGTCCTGTCTTACACAGTTTGCCTGTGTGTGTCTGTGAGCCAATGATTCTTTCCTTGAGGGCCCTGCCCACAGCTTACTCTCAGTCTTGTCTTACAGTACTTGCCATTTGACTTGGCTCAGGATAGATGCTTATAGGTACTTACAGATTGATTCATAATTAAGGACATGCAAACAGCAAATGTTAGTTTGAAGGAAAAAAGAACCATGTAGAACAGCAGCAGAAACTAAACGGGGAAACCCGAGCCAAAGCCACTCCACCGTGTAAAGCCCTGAGCTTAGGGGCCAGAACCACTCCCCCCACTCCACCCCCCGCCCCTCCCCCCTCCAGGCTCCTGCTCTCCCAGCTCAGCTCTAGCCCTGCCTGCCGATTCCTCACCACTTTGTCCAAATGGGCATCAGCGACCCGCAGCAACTGGAAAAGGTAACCATGCCGCCGTTCCTTATTGATCAGGTCTAGCACTTTCGCAGCAAAGGGCTCAGTAGCAGCGCAGTCCTCGGAACTCACAGCACGGGCGTTCTGCAGCGCGATCAGAGGGAAGAGGAACAGTGCGGCCGTGAAGGCTCTCATTTCGCTAAAATGTGAAACCTTCCCTTGCTATAGTTTATCACAGCAGAGAATTTTATAAAGACTTTCTAAAACACATATAAACACACACACGATTGATTAAACAAAGTCTTTATCGATTTCTGTTGTGTAATCGGGGAGAGTCACCTTGACCCCTGGTTAAAACATCTGTCAACATGTTGTAAATGATTAGTGGGTCCCTGGGGACAGAAAGTTGCGACACACCGCTGGTGAGTGGGTAGACACGTGATCTGCACAAAATCTGGATTTTTCTAGTACTAGCAGATCCGGAGTGTGTTTTTGACCATAAGCACTGCCTACATGGGTGTGTGGGGTAGGGTTAGAAATAAAGCAGTTCTCCTCCATCTGCCTGCCTGTCTCCGCCAGAATTCTCCACCATCTCTCCCTCCTCTGATTATTGGCACCCAACGTCCTCAGGAGAATGTAGCTGCCTTGTTGAAGGAAGGTAACACGTTAAATGGTTAACGCCATAAAAAGAATTGAGCTCTGAATAAAATAGAAGGATTAAAAGGCTGTTACTTTGGTCAGATCTGAATTTCAAACCTGCCCTGTTCTCTTATTGTGTGATGCTGGGTGAACTATAAAATTCCTCTGATTCTTAATTTTCTCATTTACAAAGTGGAGACTCACAACTCTTGGCAGGATTGTGTGATACTTAAATAAGAAAACACATAGAAAGTAACTAGTACAATTCTTGGCACAGATTCAGGTGTTGAATAAATGATGCTATGTTTTCCTGTTATCGTTCTTATCATCAGTGTATCTGAGAAGAAGTTGGGGGCTCCCCATGCCATTCCGGTTCTCTGTGGCCCCCCAAGTGTTCTAAAGAGAATTAGTTTATGTGGAAGAGAACCGTGGTGAGGGTAGGAGTCAAGCAATTTGATGCCCATCCCAGAAAGGGGGTTAGGAGGACTATACCAAGGTGGGGCTCAGCATGGGGGGCAGACCTGGGATTAAGCGTATACCCCACCCCCACCCTTCTAGAGAAACAATATACCTATGTGAACTCTTCTCACCAGCAGCAACCAGCATCAGAAAGGACCCGAAGGAATCAGCCCAGGTTCCCTCCCGTGACCAGTCCCTTGCACGGTAACTCCCACTTCCTGCTCTCTCTGCAGTGAGTGTCTGCAAAGGCCACAGCAGTGAGGAACTTTCTAAAATCCGTACGTGTAGGCCTCTCCCCAGAGCAATTAAATCAGGATCTCTGGGGGTGGACCCAGGTATTGGTACTTTGAAAACTTCCAGGTGATTACAATATACATTCACAGTTGAGAACCACTGGGCTCTAAACGGACCCCGAAGGGAGGGAAAGGTTGGAAGAGAGAAGGAAAGGGGAGGGTATATGAAAAGCAGGCCTCACTTCCCAGAGTCACAGGTTGGCTTAGCAAGAGCTAAACATGGAAGACACACCTTTGCATTGTGCTTGATACAGAACTTTTAGTGTTAGTGACGCTAGCTTTTGAATGCCGAAATAGGACCTCTTCAGTGAAATTTAGAATGACAGGAATAGTATGGAATCTGGCCAAGGTGTTACTATGGGGCTCGAACCTGGGGTGGGGCAGGGAGAAGGCTATAGATGAACACAAAAACTTCTATGTTTCAATGAGCTGAGCTCCTTAATAAGTCTTCTGTTCTTGCCATACTGGCCACACCCAATACCCAGTGTCTGTGGGGGAGCTAAATGCTGGTGGAGGGAAAGGCAGGGCATGGGAGGCTCCCAGGATGAAGACAAGCCTTTCCTACCGTTTTGCTGAGATTTCAGTGCGCTCACGCAAGCCGTGTGTTCTCTTCCCCTTCCTTCATTGAACCTTCAAGGTCAATACAGTGCTAGTGAAGCATTGTGTTTCTTGTTAGACTCTGAGTGAGACAGGGTGTAACACTTTGCATGACGCCCCTTAACCATTTTCCCTTCCTGTAGGAAGCAGCTGAGAGTAACAGTGTGAATCTTGTCTTCTGCTCTTAAATGCTGTCAAGGCCTCTGTGCCTCTTCTAAGAAACAGCTGCTGGGTCAGAGCACAATATTATATCGGCAAATTCCCTGTTGTTCTAGCTTGCCAGGGCTGACATAGAAAGTACCATAAACTGAGTGGTTGAAACAAAAGAAATTAATTTTCTCACAATCCTGGAGGCTAGAATTCCAAGATCAAGGTGTCAGCAGGTTACTTTCTTCTGAGGCCTCTCTCCTTGGCCACCTTCTCTCTGTGTCCCCACATGGTCTTGCTTCTGTGCTCCTCTGTGTCCATGGGCTCATCTGGGCCCATGTTGTATTAGGGCCCACACTAATGATTTCATTCTGGGTTAATTACCTTTTTAAAGACCTATATCCAAATACAACTGCATTCTGAGGTCCTGGGGGTTAGGACTTCAGTATATGAATTTTGGGGAAACAGTTCAACCCATGACACCTGTCAAATTTCAAAAGATATGTGTGTATATGTATATGAATGTATTACATGTATTGTGTAAATATATACACACAAACACACGTGTATAATATATATTATATACATATATATTATTTTGTAAGTGAAAAAAATTGGGAATGAATGTTATCAGGCTCTTAATTTCTACTCTGAGCAAAACTATTGTAGTAGCCAGAAAGCTCCCCAACTTGAAGCAATGTTTGGTTCTCCCCAGGCTCAGCCACAGGCCGCAGGCAACTGTCTCTTCCCACTGCTCCTATCAATGGGTGAGTTGATCAAGTTCTGGGATTCAGAGACTATTCTGACAGGTCAGGAAAAAAACCACAAAATTCCACCCTCAGGTTGAAGGCTGTGTAGACAATATCTGACCAATACTTGGTGTTGAAATAATTACGGAATAAAGGGAGAATGACACTCCATGAACCCTAGTCTCTTTATATCCTTCAATTTTCATTTTATTTTGATTAAAAGAATCACAGTGAGCTCTTGCCCAGAAAGAAGAGGACATTCCTAAGTATGGCAGGCCCTATATCGGAAACTTAGCAAAAAGTCAGTAAGATTACAAAGGGAGAGGTTGCAGACAGGGGAGGCAGAGAGCCTCTGTCCGTGGTATGAGGCCTTGGCTGGTTCAGAAGACACGCAGCCCCATGTACAAGTAGAAAGTATAGTCTTATTACTTATACTTCCAGATAACATGATGAGACCAAGAAGAGTCAAAAGACCTACTTTATTAGGCACTCTCTACATTTGAGCTGTCTCTCTGTCCCCCTTCCCCAGCACCTCTCTTCTCCTGCAGGGCACCGTACCCCCATGGAATTCTCTATGTGGTTCTCATGGTGGGAGAATAAGAGGGTTGTTCTGCTGGGCTGGTCCTGGACACTTAGCAGAACGTTGTTCTTCCTTGGGAAAAGGAAGGACAAGCAGCTTCTCCTCCATAGGCCCCAGGAAAAGGAAGGAAACATCCAGGCTTTCTCCCCGAGGATCTGTGGTGAGATCCAGCTTCACAGGGAAGGCCTCAACAGGGCTATTTTCCTGAGCATCCTCGGGCTTCTTCTCATCATCCAAGTCCGGGAGGCATTGGACAGATCCTTTAGGCACAGCTTTGGGGGGCGAGTTGGGAGTCGGGGCTACGATTTTCTGCTGGGACTCTTCCACCCCGGGGAGGTGCGCAGGGTCCTGGTTAGCAGTGGGGTCTTCTCCTCCGGGGGCAGGAACCTGAAATAAGAACATTTTTGAATAAGAGAACATCCCCCGGAAAAGCTCCTGCCCTTGCTAGGACAAAGCTAAGCTGTTCTGGGACTTTCTGATGGAATGTCTCAAAGCGAGACCAGCTAGAGGGATGAACCTCTCGTTGGAGGGTTAAGAAGCAAAAGCAGACAGTGGAAGCTTGACTGCAAATCTCAGAAATGCAGAGCTGAACAGTGGTTTGGAGAGGTGAAATGGCTTCTTTCAAGTCCCTGGGGCACTGTCACCCTGCTCCCGGTAGAGTAACCACAGCCACCCTGATTCGTTGCTTATTCATTGCCAGGCCCCATGCAGGGCCCTTCATCCAGTTCCTCTCCTTGTTTCCACTGGATTCTGAACAAAGTGGGTGTTGCAACCCCATTCTACAGACCAGGGAACCAAGACTCAGAGAGGTACAACTTGCCCAGAGTCACACACCTCACAGGTGCCAGAGCAGGCCTGGGACAAGGTGGCCTTTCTCAATCACCCTCTCAACTATAGCTGGCTGCCTCATAGTAAACACTCAATAAATACTTCTGGAAAGGGTAAGGGTCTTTGGGACACTGGGTTTAATGTTTCAGAGGCCTGAGCCATCCGAGCTAGGATATCTTTTTTCCTGAAGGAGTCTTACTAACACATTGTGACTGGAAAAAAAAAAAGTATGACCAGTCTTTAACCAACCAACCTGAGGGTGTGACCTTGGGGCAGCCTGAATAAAGTGGGGATCATGGATTTTAGGAAATTAAAGGGAGAGGGCAGTTAGGATTTAGATTATCTGCTCTCCTTTTCATGAGAAAACAAACGATTAAATTGAAAAATACCTGTTGTTCAAAGAAGTCACAAGTCACGGAGACAAACTTTTCTATTCCTGCTTTAATCAGAGAACCTTTGCAAAGACCAACAGGCTAAAGACAGAGAAAACACAACATCCTGTGAGTATTATGATTATCAGTGATTATAAATGGAAATCAACTTGCTTTCTGCTTGTGTAGACACATAGCCAATCAACATTTTTATGTTCCTACCATGTTATGGGTAGGCTCTGAGCCAATTCTTTCTAGATCATTTTTACCAAATAATCACCCAAACTAGGCTAAATTTCCTCTGATGATGTGAAACTCAGGATTTTCTTTTTAAATTTATTTTTATTTTTTAAAGTAGGCTCCAGGGCCCAGGGCAGAGCCCAATGCCAGACTTAAACTCATGACCATGAGATCGAGACCTGAGCTGAGATCAAGGGTTAGCTGCCTAACCGACTGAGCCATCCAGGGGCCTCTAAACTCAGGGTTTCTTGAGGAACAAACCATTAGAAAATTCTTTGTATTGAGCAGAAATCTGGGTCTATAGAACATCTACCTCTTGGTCTTACTTCTCCCCATGGGTCAATTTATTTTTTTTTAAAGATTTTATTTATTTATTCGACAGAGATAGAGACAGCCAGCGAGAGAGGGAACACAAGCAGGGGGAATGGGAGAGGAAGAAGCAGGCTCCTAGCAGAGGAGCCTGATGTGGGGCTCGATCCCATAACACTGGGATCACGCCCTGAGCCGAAGGCAGACGCTTAACCACTGTGCCACCCAGGCACCCCCATGGGTCAATTTAAAACCTATTCTCATCTCTCACATAGTAGTGGACTTCTATGTATGTTTCCCCTGAGTTTTCTCAGATAAAATTCCTCTCAGCTCCTTCAACTTTATTTAGAAATAATTTTGGTTTTTTAATACAAATGTTATAGTTATTTAGAATATGGATAAACAAAAGAAGGCCTGTAATTGCATGAAAGTTACCTGTTTCCCACAAAGATTTGATTTTTCTTCTAACCTTTTTTCTTATGCATATATATTTTTCTTCTAGATAGATCAGATTATATTACATTATATTACATTATATTACATATATAACTCTCTCTTCTAACTCCATAATATATTGTGAAAATCCTTTAATGACATTAAATAGTCTTCTGTGATCTTCTTTATAATCACTAGCTAATATTCTTCTGCATTATTTAGCAAGTTCTCAGTTACTTTCTTAGGGTAAATTCCTAGAAGAGGAATTTTAGAGTCATAGAGTATACATATATTCGAGTGCAAATAGACTATTGTAATAAAATGTCTCAATTTATAAAGAAGAACTCTTAAGAATATTTACAGGGAATTTACTAAAATGTGTCTAAACAGATTACCTGAATATTACTCTATCATCCATGTCCAGACTATATAAACAGAAGATTTGAAATTCCTTAAGATGAGAAAATCCATTAATGTAGAAAGTCCTTGGAGAATGGTGCTTCAGCCTCTCCCTTCTCCAATTCGTCACCAAATCATATAGGAGACACTCTCTAAGAGAACCTTCTGGAGAGACTGCAGTTATCTGTGCCAAGTAGAGCCTGGCTACTTCCACTCTGACTAGGATTTGCTGAGCTACTGTAATTCATGCTGAATCTAGGGTGAACCACAAAGAGGGGAGTAAATGTTATTGTTGAAAAAGAAAAAAAAATGGGGGTGCCTGGGTGGCACAGCGGTTAAGCGTCTGCCTGCGGCTCAGGGCGTGATCCTGGCGTTATGGGATCGAGCCCCACATCAGGCTCCTCCTCTATGAGCCTGCTTCTTCCTCTCCCATTCCCCCTGCTTGTTGTTCCCTCTCTCACTGGCTGTCTCTCTCTCTCTGTCAAATAAATAAATAAAATCTTAAAAAAAAATTGATGAGCGCTGTGTATTGTGTAAGACTGATGAATCACAGACCTGTACCCCTGAAACAAATAATATATGTTAATTAAAAAAAATAAAATCTTTAAAAAGGAAAAAAAAGAAAAAAAAAGACAACAAATCATTTATATAATCTTCTACCTTAAGAAACAGAAAAACAACAACAACAACAAAACCCAAACTCATCCCAAAGCGAGCAAGATGAAGGCCACAATAAAGAGCAGAGAGGAAATAAATGAATTAGATAATCACAAAAATGGAAAATAAAACTGAAAGTTGATTATTTGAAAAAACAAAACAACAAAATTGACAAACTTCAGCTAGACTGACCAGGAAAAAAATGACTCATATTACTAAATTTGGAATTAAAGAAGGGACACCACTTTCAATCTTTGAGAAATAAGAAAGGAATACATGAACATCTTCCTGTGTGCTGAGAAATTCGGTAACTTGGATGAAATGGACAGATCCCTAGGAAGACACAAACTACCAAACTTAAGAAGAAACAGAAAATCTGAATAGAACTATAACAAGTAAGGAGATTGAATTATTAATAATTTTTTTAAAACAGTAAGGACAGATTTTTTCCTTTTTCATTTTTTTTCCATTCTATTTATTTTTTATTTTAATTTTTTAAATTATATTATGTTAGTCACATACAGTACATCCCCTGGTTTGTGATGTAAAGTTCGATGATTCATTAGTTGCGTATAACACCCGGTGCACCACGCAATACATGCCCTCCTTACTACCCATCACCAGCCTATCCCATTCCCCCATGCCCCTCCCCTCTGAAGCCCTCAGTTTGTTTCTCATAGTCCATAGTCTCTCTGAATTATTAATAATTTTTTAAAACCCCAAATTCACAGAGACAAGCTCAGGCCCATGGTGAATTCTACCAAACATTTAAAGAATAAAGAACACCAATCCTTAACGAACTTTTCCAACATAAAATAGAAGAGGAGGGAAATTTTCCCAGCTCATTCTATGAGGCCAATATGAAATTCATATGTAAATCAGGCAGAGACAATACAAGAAAACTATAGATTAATATCTCATATGAATATAAATGGAAAATCTTGTAAAAAATACTGACAAATTGAATTCTGCAACACATAAAAAGGATTACATACCATGATGAATTGGGATTCGTCCCTGAAGTGCAAGATTGTTTTAACTTGCAAGAGCCAATCATTGTTATATACAATAATGATAGATTAAAGGAGAAAAAAAAACCATGGTTATCTCATTAACTCAGAAAAAGCATTGATAAAGTCTAACACTGTTTCTTGATTTAAAAAAATTCAGAAATTAGGAATAGAACTTTTTCAACTTAATAGAAGGCATCCACGAAAAACCTACAGTTAACATCATACTCAATCGTGAAATACTCAATGTTTTCCCCAGGAATAAGATAAGGATGTCTACTCTTCCCACCTCTGTTCAATATTGTAACGGAAGTTCTAGCCAGGGAAATTAGGCAAGAAAAAGAATTAAAAGGCATGCAGATTGGAAAGGAAGAAGTAAACCTATCTCTAATTGCAGATGACACAATCTTGTATGTAGAAAATCCTAAGGAATCTACTAGAAAACTATTAGAACTAGTAAATGAGTCCAGCAAGGTTCTAAGATATAAGATCAATATACAAAAACCAATTGTATTCCTATACACTTGCAGGAAACAATTCAAAAATAAAATTAAGGAAACAAATACATTATTTTAGCATCAAAGAGAATAAAATATTTAGATACGCAAATAAGTGAGTATTGAAGATTGAAAACTACAAAACATTGTGGAAGGAAATTAAGTGAGTCCTAAAGAAAAAGAAAGACAATCCATATTCATGGGCTGAAAGACTTAATATTGTTAAGATGACAGTATGTCCCACATTGGTCTACAGATTCAGTGTAATTCGTATCACACTTCTTTTTTTTTTTTTTAAAGATTTTATTTATTTATTCATTCGACAGAGAGAGAGACAGCCAGCGAGAGAGGGAACACAAGCAGGGGGAGTGGGAGAGGAAGAAGCAGGCTCACAGTGGAGGAGCCTGATGTGGGGCTCGATCCCATAACGCCGGGATCACGCCCTGAGCCGAAGGCAGACGCTTAACTGCTGTGTCACCCAGGCGCCCCTCGTATCACACTTCTAACTGCCTTTTTAAAAGTAGAAAATGACAAGCTTATCCTAAAATTATTATGAAAATGCAAGGGATCCAGAATACCCCAATAATCTTGAATAAAAAGAATAAAATAAGAGGACTCACACTTCCTACTTTCAAAATTTACTGCAAATTCCCTGTAAATATTCTTAAGAGTTCTTCTTTAGAAATTGAGACATTTTATTACAATAGTCTATTTGCACTCGAATATATGTAAATTTCAAAATTTACTACAAATGCACCCAATAAGATCTTATATCTTAAAGGGTGAGAGTGCAGAAATAAACCTTGACATTTATGGCCAAGTGATCTTCAAGAAGTATGCCAAAACACTTAAATGGGGGAAAATTATTACTTTTCTCAATAAATAACTCTAGGACAAATGAACATCCACGTGCAAAAGAATGAAGTTGAACCTCTTGCCTCACACAATATACAAAAATTAACTTAATGTGTGGGTCACAAACCTAATAAGAGCTGAAACTACAAAACTCTTCGAAGAATACATAGGAATAAATCTTAGTGATCTTGGGTTAGGCAATGATTTCTTAGAGATGACTCCAAATGCACATTCAATGACAACAAAAATAAATAAAAGGAACTTCATGCAAATTAAAAACTTTTGAACTTCAAAGAACATCATTTAAAAAATGAATAGACAACCCAGAGAATGAGAGAAAATATTTGCAATCATGTATGTGAGTAAGGGATTGTATCTAGAATATGTAAAGCACTCCTACGATTCAACAATAAGAAAATACATAATCCCATTTTAAAATGGTCAAAGGATCTGAAGAGACATTTCTCCAAAGAATATATACACGATAATGGCCAGTAAGTACATTGAAAGATGCTTAACATCCTTGGCCCCGAGGAAATGCAAGTAACAACCAAAATGAGATACCACTTCATAATAAGACAGCTATAATAAAAAAGACAGATAATGATAATAATAAGTATGAGCAAAAAGGTGGAGAAACTGAAACCCTCATACTTTGTAGATGGGATTCTAGAACTGGTGCAGTCACATTGGAAAACAGTTTGGCAGTGAGTCAAAAGGTTAAACATAAAGTGTGACCCAGCAATCTCACTTCGAACTATATACCCAGGAGAAACGAAAACACAGTATACATAAAAACTTGTATACAAATGCTCCTAGCACCATCATTTATAATAGCTCACACAGGGAAGCAACCCAGTTACCCATTGACTAATGGATGAAGAAACAGTACATGGTACATCCACGCAATGAAATATTATCTGGCCATAAACGGGAATGCAGCACTGATACAGGCTACCACACAGATGAGCCTTGAAAACATTATGTTAAGTGAAAAAAAGCAGACAGAAAGGGCCCTACACAGCATGATTCCATTATACGAAACGTCCAGAAGAAGACAAAGTCATCGAGACAACAAGTAGATTAGCGTTCTCTGGGGGCTTGGGTGAGGGGTCATGGGAGCAACTGCTAATTGGTAAGGAGTTTCTTTTTGGGCTGATGAAAATATTCTAACATTAGATAGTGGTGATGGTGGCACGACTCTGTGAATATACTAAAAAACCCACTGGATCTTATATCTTAAAGGGTGAATTTTATGATGTGTAGATTATCTTAATAAAGCCGTCAGCATAAGTAAGGAGAAAACAGCCTTTTGACTTACTTTGTCTGATTATGTTACAATACATTGTGTCATTCAACATTTCCCACCCCATGTGTTTCAGATGGTTTCAATGTGCCCTGTCCATCTTGGACTCATTCTTTGAAAGAAGGCCTGTTGGACTTCTTTGTCCTTCTTACAGAGTGGTCCCAGGAATGGCATCCCATGCTGTATTCCAAATGTAGCTGGATTTGTTCAGATAGAAGCAGGACCATCACAAACCACTGAGAAGATCCCTCTGTGTTTTACAGTGTCCTATGATCATTTTTCCCCCCAAAGCTATCATATTACGGATGAAAAATCACAATTATGATAAAATAAAATCCTTTATTATTGCGTCTGAGCCTGCACAGTCTCTACTTAGTCAGTTGTTCCTTAAGGGACAGAAAAGCATCTCATGCATTACAACACCTGATGTAATAATTTATGCTCAGTCAGTACATGCAGAGGACTCATGATCACAAATCTTAAATTATGAAGACATTCAGGAATACTTACCTCAGAGTCAGGGGGCTGAAGTGCACAGCTGCTGGCCTGGGATTTGGTACATGGTGACTCTTTGATTAAGTATTCCACGAAGTAGGAAGGGCCAACCACCCACTGGCATGAGACGAGAGTTGAGAAATAAAAATGAAATCTTACCATGTGGAGAAATGATTCCGGTTTGGCAGCATTTTATTTACGAGAACCAAACGTCCTCAGTCAAAATCATTGTCAGCACAAGTCTTCTGCTCTCCTTGTACTCCCCACCAAGATCAAAGCATGTGTTGTGATTTTGTTATTTAAAAAACAATCACCAGACTTTTCTTCCCTTCTTAAGGATTTGAAAGGGCTCTAAAAACCTTCCCTTGGGTGAGCTGATTTTTCCTCCTGTAGATTTGTTTTTAGATAGCTCTTCCCTATATAACAGATTCAACATCATCCAAATACGAGTGAGCCTCCATTTTCCCAAATCTGTAAAACTCACAATCCATTCCAGGCCTTAAGATGAAGCAGAAATTGACTTGCTAAATGGTCCATGGTCAATTAAATAAAATGTAGCAGCAAATAGTGAACCTAAGCAGAATAACCAAGGAGACTATGAGTCTATTTCCCGTCTCAGCTTAAGGCCAAGGAAGTAAAATGGAGTCCCACAGCTCTGGTGGAAATCCCATGGCGCATCTCAGACACTGAAACATGACTGAATGTACATCAGGTCTACCCAAGTAGAGAATAAAGAAAAGGCTTTGCAGTTCGAATCAAAAGGAGTGCCTTGATATTCACCTCTCAGCTTGGGAACTGTAACAGTTATGAGACACATTGTTGGTGTAATGACACTTCAACCTCACCTGGCTAGAAGCCTGGATGACTTGGACGAGAGAATACTGCTTTGAGGTGCTCTCACTGTTGTATTTTGCAAGAGACTCAAGGGCAGCTTCCCGAACACTGGGATCTGACAAGTCAGTGGCGCTGGGGCTGGGGCAGTCAGGGCACATTCTGTGAATCCTTCTTCGAGAAACTGTTAACACCAAAGAGAGAAGTTTAAAAATGAAACTCCTTAATGATTTTTAATCCCATAAATCATACGACCACAACAGAGCCAGAGATTGAAAAAAAAAAAATCATTCGGCAGGGATGGAGTGGAAAAGGCATTGCCTAGAAAGAAAGCTGTCAACAGAGAGTTTTCTGCAATGGCTCTGTACTACTTTCATTTAAAAAAAAAAAAGATTTTTTTTCACCTCACACAAAGGTATTTACAAGGAATTGTGTTCAAAAACATATGTGTGTTATATTGATATAAAAACTTTCCACCAGTTAGCTCAGTATCTTCCACTGTTCTTGCCTCTGTCAGGCAGACTGAGTGTCTTAAAATGTTAGGATTTCATTAGTGTTACGTCTTATTTACCTTTTTGTCCCCAACACCTAACATAATGTCTAATGCATTGTAAGTGCTTAGCAAATGCTTGTTGAATGACATACAGAAGATAAGCATACCCTCCCCAGTGAGAAAATACAAGCGAGCCAGAAAACATATATTGGTCAAATCACTGTGTGACTGGATAGAATAATCGTGCTAAACGTATAGGGAGCATTTCTGATTGTGAGGGCCTGGGGGTGGCAAAACTCGCATGATAGGCTGAGGAACTTTTCCGGAAGTCATTTCTGTGGAGCAAATACATTGTTTTGATCAATGCATGTTTATTTGCATGTATTTGGGCATACTGTGAGGCAGTTTCCATAGCTTGTCACTCCTGGCGCCATTGTCCCCACAGGTCACTTCCTGACCTCCCATATCTCTGACACCTACGACTTCCCTTTAAATTCCAATCTGTCTTGCTGGTTGTTCTCTGGTCTATTTATGTAAGACTCATCTTCACAACCAGGAAGCTTAAACTGCGGTTAATAAAATACTCACTTTGTTGCTTTATCTCCCAAAGGAAGAGCAACTCTGTTATCTCCTGGAGCTTATTAGAAATGCAGACTTTCAGGCCACGCCCCACATCTCTAGAATCAGAATCTGCACTTGAACAAGATCCACCAGGGGGGTCACACTCACAGTTTGACGAGTAGCCACATCCTATCTTCCCATGCCTTGGATGCTTGCTTTCCAAAGAAGGATCCAGCACGAATGCACGTGCATATTTGAAATATCATTAGTTTCAGCCTCATTCCTAGTTCATTTATTCAACCATACTAAGGACTCCTTACACTTAATAGGAATGGAGGGAGGGCTTTGGCAGACAGGTAGAAAGAACACACGTTCTGCTCGATAGAAGATAGGAGACCCAAATCGAGGCATCGCATTGTCTCTGTACTGTGGTTAGGCTAAAGTTGTATAGGAGTGAGAACAGATGAGCACCTTTCCTTTCTGGAATAGAGAACATGGTAGAAGAAGCAGCATTGGCAGGGGTCCTCAAAGAATGTAAGTTCTAAGGGCAGAGGGTGTCAGGCGAGGGCATCCTCAGGGGAGAAGGAGGCCAACAGTAGATACGGAGATTGGAAAGTTCAATGTGTGTTCGGAAAATAGCAGAGCATTCGTCCAGTTGCAGAAAGTGAGGAGTTGGTGTGGTCAGGGAAATAACGTCAGAGAGAGCTAGAAAGGGAGCCTGGGGACCAGAGTAGAAATTAAGCCATTTACGTCAGACTGAAAATTTAGGATTTAATGCAGCCCTCTATAATAAAGGATTTAAGCAGGTTTTTAAAGGAGGGTCCTTGTGGGAAGAGGAGCAGTACAGGTTGAACTTCACAGGAGAGGCAAACACTGGGTATAAGAACATGGCCTTGGTATGAATAGGCAGTAAGGCTGGGAGAATCCTATATACTCTAGGCATAGCCCTATTTAATGCTCTTTTTCCATATTTTATTAAAACGAACAAAATCAGAGTGCTCTCTTACCTGGACGAAGAGTACAGTTATAAGCAGGTAAGTAGACAACCCTTGCTGGCTTGTTAACATAAAATAAAGCTTTGCATTGACCATAAACCTGGAACAAACACACACATTTTATGAAATGGTGGAACAAACTCTGACTTTTAAAAATATCCCCAAAATTAGATTGGACATTTAGTTTTAAAGATTTATTTATTTGAGAGAGAGGAAAGGCAGAGGAAGAGGGAGAGAGAATCTCAAGCAGACTCCACGCTGAGCATGGAGCCTGACACGGGGCTCGATCTCACAACCCTGAGATCACCGACCTGAGCTGAAACCAAGAGTCGGATGCTTAACTGACTGTGTCACCAGGGGCCCCTGCACATTTTCTTTTTAAATAATGTAAAACTAAGGTCAGTGTTGGCAGTTTGGGGTGTGAGAAACTGCCAGCAAATCAACAAATAGGTCAAGCTTCTTCTGAGACACACCTCGTCTACACTTCCCAGCCTCCTTCCAGATTAGGTGTGACTGGGTATAACTGAGTTGCAACCATGGGAAGGTGAGGAGAAGTGATTGCAACCATTTCCAAGTGGCCCATGAAGTTTTCTCACATGTGACCTGTCCGCCATGTTCTTTCTCTTTCCCTAGCCTGATGCAGATCAGCACGGCGGTCAGAGAAAGCGCGAGTTGAAGGTGGCAGTCTAGAACCACAATGGAGAGGGAACTTGGGTCTCTGTCACTTCTGGAGGAAAGCCCCCTCTTGATCAGGAATTTCTATTTTGAACTTTACAAGAGTGAGAAATAGACTTCTATCATGTTGGAATCAGTATACATTTTTTAGGGTATATATATATTATAGCAGCTAGTGTAACCTCAACAAATATAATTCACAACAGGATAAGGACACTCTTTGCTCTTCAAAACCAGATAGGTGTAATTTGACAGATTTGGTTAAATGATTTAAAAAGATATATCGATCAAATAGTTTACTTCATTTTTTTAATAAAGATTTTATTTATTTATTTATTTGACAGAGAGAGAGACAGCCAGTGAGAGGGAACACAAGCAGGGGGAGTGGGAGAGGAAGAAGCAGGCTCCCAGAAGAGCCTGATGTGGGGCTCGGTCCCAGAACACCGGGATCACGCCCTGAGCCGAAGGCAGATGCTTAATGGCTGCGCCACCCAGGCGCCCCCAAATAGTTTACTTCTAAACACAGTTCTGCACTCAAAATGTAAAGTTTCATATTGATTAATGGATATCACCTCAGGATAATTGGGAATCAAAAGATAGTTGACAATGTTATTTTCAAGCTTCTTCAATAGTCGCCTTTAAAAGGTTGAATCCTGAGGCCTTTTAGGTTCTAGAATTCTAGGAAATCCTTCCATGACACCTCTGGGAGCTTCCAGACTGTAAGCCTTCCCTCTCCCCAGCCTCATATTTCCTATCAGTGTTCAATGAAACAAAGCAAAATAAAACAAATAAAGAAGCTCTCTTTCCACTGCTTCAATAGTCTTCCTCACACGCACGTCCAGAGCACTACATCTCAATTCTTTTTTCTCACCACTCAGACACTAGCTCAGAGCCTCAGGGTCTTGAAGGTAGGAAACAATTTGCGGGCAACTTCAATGTTAAGGTCATGACTCCCAGTGGGACCCTCAGAAACGCCATTGCTTAAACTCTTTGATCTACAGCATTGGCAAAACCACAGGGGCACTGTGCCCGAGAGGTTATAATGAAGGACATTAAAGAGATGGCTCACATTGAGCAACCTTCTCCCAGGTCAGAGAACCCTCGCACAAGCACTTACCGATCTATGAAGGTGCCTCACCCCACAGTCCTTCCATGCCTTTCTGCTGAGTACATGACAGTCCGTCTCTAACACGTCCAGCGTGAGATAGAACAGAGAACCCAGGCCAACCTATGAGAGGGGAGTGAGAGAAATGCACTGCACCCCACATGAAGCAGAAATCCCTGAAGCCTGGCCAAAAAGTCTCTGTTTTATGGCAGAACCAAAATTTGGGGTGTTTGTGAAGATTCTGGAAAACCTGTGGGACCCCAGACAAATGTCAGTAGGACAACTGTTAGCACAGTAACAAGAACACATAGCACACCCTGGCAGAGAAGAGAGGAACGTTCTTAGCAGGGTTTCCAATATGGAAACAGCTGTCAATGCATGTCTCTATGGTCCCATCCCCTGCTTGGCCTCCTCAGCTTGTGTAAGCACCTGCCCAGGATAGGGGACCGTCACTTGCCTGTCTGTGTTCGTGGACATCGCTCACTCGGTTGAGGCTCAGCACATAGCCATCCTTCCGGTCCCTGTTGATGTCCTGAAGGGCAAAGCCTGCGGCTGTCAGAACATCTGAGTCATTGCAGCCACGGGGACGGACAGGTGAGGGGAGGGGCGGCGCAGTTGGAGATCTGGCCCCGCAGCATGCAGCCAGGGTGCAGAGCACCAGCGGTAGGAGCAGACCCATTCTGTGGGGAACAAGGTCCAGGATGAGTCAGGATGTAGAGCTTCAGGGATCGGGCTGCTCACAGCACTCTCTCTGCAAAGCCAATTTGCAGTTTTGTAATCACAGCCTGAACCAGTAACCAGGTTTTGAAACCCGATGTTCCATCTTATCTCCTTGAATTCTAAATGTGGATTTAGTCAGTACTTTGGATGGGATTTGCCAATGCTTCTAACCTTAGACCCCGGAGCAATCTCATATTCATGGGTCATGT
The DNA here is from genome assembly GCF_002007445.2 of Ailuropoda melanoleuca. Lineage (NCBI taxonomy): Eukaryota > Metazoa > Chordata > Mammalia > Carnivora > Ursidae > Ailuropoda > Ailuropoda melanoleuca. The sequence goes on from NC_048218.1 coordinate 77,686,512, forward strand.
AAACAAATTTGTTTCCTAACCTTTTCCTAAGAAACGATAATAAACACTTGGGTCAAGGCTCCTAGGAGGTCATGACTGGATTCTGGTCTGTGTCCAGGGCTCCATCCGAACCAGAATATGTGGACTGTCACCTTCTTCCTTCTCCCCTGGCACCTGCCCTCCAGCCGATGTCCTGGGCCACAGGAATAGTTATCTCAGGCATGGAACCTGGGGTTCGGACCCAATGGTGTTCAGTGAGTTCAGATTTCCTGCCTGACTTCCCGTGTTCACCAGTCTTGTTAGATCAGGAAAAGAGCTCTAACTTCACATCACCTGCATAAAGCACCACTGGCATTCCTAATGCATTTGGGATGTGGCTAGAAAGTATTCTACTTAGCCTTATTTAAGTTTTTCAAAACAAAGACTTCATTTGAATAAAGAAAAAAGAAGTGAATGATACATCAATAGTTCTCTCATCATATTCCAAGTCTACCTCTCTTTCTGTGGATCTGTATGGAAGCAAACTCGTTAAACACTATGGTTAAGAAGAGATAGCTAGTCATTCAGGATAGAAGGAGAGATAGTTTCTCAGACAAACAAAAACTAAAGGAGTTCATGACCACTAAACCAGCCCTGCAAGAAATAGTAAAGGGGACTCTTTGAGTGGAAAGGAGAAACCAAAAATGAAAGTATAAGGATAGGAAACATAAAAGCAGTAAAAATGAGTATTTCTGTAAAAAAGCAGTCAAGGAACTCACACGAGAAAAAGGATATAAAATATAGGCGTGCCTGGGTGGCTCAGTCAGTTGAGCGTCTGCCTTCAGCTCAGGTCATGGTCTTGGGGTCCTGGGATCAAGCCCCACGTCAGGCTCTCTGTTCGGTAGGGAGTCTGCTTTTCCCTCTGCCTTTAACCCTCCCCCCTCTCATGCTCTCTCTCTCTCTCAAATAAATAAAATCTTTGAAAAAGAAGGATATAAAATATAATAACATATACCTAAAATGTGGGGAGGAGAGGAGAAAAGAATGGGTGCAAACTTGAACCATCAACGTAATACAGACTGTTATTTGAAGAAAAGGTTATATACAACCCTAATAGTAACTGTATATCTAAAACCACTAATAAACATGCAAAGAATAAAGAGCATGAAATCCAAATACATCACTAAAGAAAATCAGCAAGACGTGAGAAAAAGACAAAAAAGGATCAGAGAAAATCTTCAGCAACAACCAGAAGACAATGGGAATAAATACATATCTATCAATAATAATTTTGGTTTTTGTTTTTGGCAGAGAGAGAAGCAGACTCCCCGCTGAGCAAGGAGACTGATGTGGGATTAGATCCCAGGACCCCCGGATCATGACCTGAGCTGAAGGCAGAGGCTTAACTGACTGAGCCACCCAGGTGCCCCTATCAATAGTAATTTTGAATGTAAATGTACTAAACACTCCAATCAAAAGAAATCGAGTGACAGAGTGGATAAAAAAAACAAAACCTATCTATATGCTGCCTATAAGAGACTCATTTTAGATCTAAAGACGTGTGCAGGTTGAAAGTAAAGGGATGGAGAAACATTTATTATTCAAATAGATGTCACTGGAAAGAAAGTTGGAGTAGCAATGCTTAGACAAAACAGATTTTAAAACAAAGACTGTCACAAGAGACAAAGAAGGACACTATATAGTAATAAAGGGGACAATCCAACAAGAAGACACAATAATTGCAAATATTTATGCATCCAACATAGGAGTACCCAAATACATAAAGCAATTAATAACAAACAGAAAGGAACTACTCAATAATAATGCAATAATAGTAGAGGACTCTAATACCTACTTACATCAATGGACAGGTCGTCTAAACAGAAAATCAACAAGGAAACAATGGCACACCAGACCAGATGGATTTAACACATATATTCAGAATGTTCTAGCCTCAAACAGTACAATACACATTCTTTTCAAATGCACATGTAACATTCTCCAGAAAAGATCACATATTAGCCCACAACGCAAACCTCAACAAAATTAAGAAGATCAAAACCATACCATGCTTATTTTCTGACCACAATGCTATAAAACTAAAAATCAACCATAAGAAAAAATCTGGAAAGACCACAAATACTTGGAGGTTAAAAAGCATGCTACTAACCAATGAATGGGCCAACCAGGAAATAAAAGAAGAAATAAAAAAGTACATGGAAACAAATAAAAATGGAAATACAATAGTCCAAAGCCTCTAGGATGAGCAAAAGTGGTGGTCCTAGGAGGGAAGTTCATAGCGGTACAGGCCTACCCCAAGAAGCAAGAAAAATCTCAAGTAAATAACCTAACCTTACACCTAGAAGAGTGAGAAAACGAGCAACAAATGAAGCCTGAACCCAACAGAAGGAAGGAAATAGTAGCAATTAGAGCAGAAATATGTGATATAGAAACTAAAAAACCAATAGAACTGATCAATGAAACCAGAAGCTGGTTCTTTGAAAAAATTAATGAAATTGATAAACCCCTAAGCAGTCTTATCAAAAAGAAAAGAGAAAGGACCCAAAAAATAAAGTCACAAACGAGAGTGAGAAATAAGAACCAATACCATAGAAATGTAAACAATTGTAAGAGAATATTATGAAAAACAATATACCAACATATTGGACAACCTGGAAGAAATGGATAAATTCCTAGAAACATATAAACCACCAAAACTGAAACAGGAAGAAATAGAAAATGTGAACAGACCAATTACTAGCAAAGAAATTGAATTGGTAAACAAAAAACTCTCAACAAACTGAAGTCCAGGACCAGATGGTCTCAGGCTTCTAACAACCATTTAAGGAAGAGTTAGTATCTATTCTTCTCAAACTATTCCAAAAAATAGAAGAGGAAGGAAAACTTCCAAATTTATCCTATGGGGCCAACATTACTCTGATACTGAAACCAGATAAAGACATTAAAAAAAAAGCATAAAAAACTCACCACAGGCCAATATCCCTGATGAAGATAGATGCAAAAATACCCAACAAAATGCTAGCAAACTGAATTCAACAGTACATTAAAAAATATTCACTATGATCAAGTGGGATTTATTCCCAGGATACAAGGTGGTTCAATATTCCCAAATCAATCACTGTGATGCATCACATCAATAAGAGAAAGGATAAGAACCATATGATCATTTTGATAGATGCAGAAAAAGCATTTGACCAAGTACAACCATTCATGATAAAAACCCTCAACAAAGTAGGTTTAGAGGGAACATACCTCAACATAACAAAGGCCATATATGAAAAAAACATAGCTAACATTATCCTTAGTGAGGAAACACTGAAAGCTTTTCCCCTAAGGTTAGGAACAGGACAAGGATGTCCACTGTCACCACTTTTAAGATTGTACTGGAAGTCCTAGCCACAGAAATCAGACAACAAAAGAAATAAAAGGAATCCAAATCTGTAAGGAAGAAGTAAAACTTTTTACTATTTGCAGATGACATAATACTCTATATAGAAAACACCAAAAGACCACCAAAAAAATGCTAGAACTGATAAACGAAAACAGTAAAATTGTAGGATACAAAATCGATGTATAGAAATCTGTTGCATTTCTATACACCAATAATGAAACAATAGAAAGAGAAATTAAGAAAACAATCCCATTTTACAATTGCACCAAAAATAATAAGATACCTAGGAATGAACTTAAAGAGGTGAAAGACCTGTACTATGAAAACTACAAACATTGAAGAAAGAAATTGAAGATGACACAAAGAAATGGAAAAATACTCCATGTTCATGGATTGGAAAAACATATTGTTAAAATGTCCATACTACCGCTCTCAGCAGTCAGAGATGCAAAAACTTACATTTAAAACAGTAAGTTCTGGAGTTAAGATGGTGGAGGAGTAGGGGACCCCTTTTTCAGCTGGTCCCCTGAGTCGAGTTGGATAGGTACAAGACCAGCCTGAACATCCACGGAATCAGCCTGAGATGCAGGAAGATACATCTGGATCTCTACAAATGAATGTCTCCAGCGCTGAGTATTGAGGTACGAAGCGGGGAGCCGTGAAACCGCGCACAGATATCGGAAGATAAATGGAAGGGGGAGGGAGCCGCCATGTTCGGGCATCAGGAAGCAGTAGCCACCTGCATGGGGGAGTGGGCTGACTCGTGGACGGCACCCCCAAGAGAGCAGACTGGGACCGTGAGTGGGGACTGCGCACCATCAGACTGAAACGGAGCTCCGGTGTGCTCACTGGATCCAGACTGAGACCGGGAGCTCCGGAGCGCGTGGGGGTGACTGGCAGCTGGTGGTGTTAGAAACACAAAGGACAGAGATGCGCCAGCCCTGGAAGTGAGGGCTGGGACGCCGGGTGTGGGGCGCACATCCCGGGACGCTGCAGGGTTGAGCAGCACCAACAGAAACAGAGTTAAAGTGGCCAGAACATCAGTGGAGAATGGGCCGCAATCCCTCTGTTCTGTGACAGAGGCTGAGATATGGCCGCTGCTGCTCTGACTCTCAGAAGAGGCACAGCAGACCGCCAGGGAAAGCCACCAGAGAACAAAAGCCTGGAAATACCAGCTCACAGTGTGCCCATCCCCATCCCCCCTCGCAGGGGACACAGAGACTCTACCCAAACAGGGTTGCCTGAGTATCGGCGCGGCA
>NC_048218.1:77691252-77691512 GCF_002007445.2 Ailuropoda melanoleuca
GGCTTAGGGCGTGATCCCGGCATTCTGGAAAGGAGTCCCTCATCGGGCTCCTCTGCTGGGAGCCTGCTTCTTCCTCTCCCACTCAACTGCTGTGTTCCCTCTCTCGCTGGTTGGCTCTCTGCCACATAAATAAATAAAATCTTTAAGGAAGAAGTCCACATCCCTAAGATCCCTGTAAAACAAGGGTGTACAGCCTGGGTCCCGGTCAATAATTTGGGCTCTGGACAACCCTGCAACCTCTCCTCATCAGAATGACGAGA